>NC_091846.1:70973121-71273196 GCF_037783145.1 Equus przewalskii
GGCTTAATATTTGAAATTTAGCAACTTTAAACTGTAATTGCCTAAAACATGCTTTGTCACCAAGATTGAAGCCTCAGCATGGCAACAGAGGAAATCAATAAAATACACTCTGGCATGAAGTACAGAAATACATTTATTATAAATGGGAAAGACCTATTAGGCCTGTCCATCACAATGCCGATATATAATATATCCCTGTGGCTTTGGGGATCCCATAAGTGCCATGATTTTAATGGTGGTGAGTCATGGTGAGCATTTATGAAGATGAAGTACTTCAGCGACTATCGATTGGACTCTTGAGATGCAAATACCCTTAAAAAAGATTATCCAAAACTTTGCCTAAATTTTAAGTCTTCTCATATTTATAAATAAAGTTTGGGTTCACTATTTCCTTCCCTGCCAGCTACATGATTTTCTTTAGGTAAAATTATCATTACTAACTTTGTAAAAATAATGTAAAACAGAAGCCCACATGGAATTTTTATAATTTCAGAAGATTAATATTTCTTGTTTCATACTAAAACATGTATAACCATTTCTAAAATAAGACATTGTCGTGTGTTCTAATCCCACATACCTATTAAAGAAATAAATATATATCCATCCCCTTTCTGTCCAATCTCTACCTCTTCCCAGTTTATTTTCAAACTAAAACCAAAAAGTTTAACGTGATATTAAAAACAAAACAAAAGCTAGAGAAACAATCTAGTTTGACCTCTTAGGAGCCTGCTTTTCTCACCAACTGATCCCTGTGCCAGCATTTCTTAAACTGGCAAACAGCATAAAGGTGAAATGGAAGCCCTGCGGTTTCTGCCTATAACATAAATTTGGTTAGCATTGACTCCAATGATTGTTTCCATTTTTTGCCTAAGTGTAAGGTTAAAAAGTTGCTGCAATGTCAATTTATAAATTATTGTTACTACTGCATCAGCATTTGACACATTCCAGATATGGGAAATACTGAGAAGAATTGCTACATGTCAGTTTGAGACCTTTTAAGCTGCATTAGTCACAGATTTCTTTAAGAATACCTGGAATTCTGAGTCTTCAGATGGAAGCAGGATCACATGTAGCTATAAGGATTTATAATGCCATGTTTTCTATAGTTCATTAACCTGCCACTTTTTATTTTGTTTCCTGTCTTTATTACTGATGAAATAAACTAACTAGGTACCATTAAAGAATCTGTTACATAATTTTCATACATGTTATCTAACCAATAAATACACCAAAAGCTGGTTTAACCATTCAAACGTATTGATATGACATTGGTAGGGACAAACACTTTTCTCAGACTCAAATTGAAAACATATTATTTAATTTAATGAAGATTAAATTAAACAAAAGTCCTTTCTTTTAAAAACCTTTACCAGCTTCTTTGTGAATATAAGCAGTAAGGTCCTACCTGACTCCCCTTGATTTTTTTTTTGACCTTTGAGTACTGAAAAAGATATGTGACCTACAATAACTGATATCCTATCAATCATTAAAAATAATTGGAGTAGAATTAACCTCCTAGTAGAAATAAAATGTCTTACCTATGGGAGATTTAAATTCAGGTTCTGAGAGTAATAGGCTGCTCTCCCACCTGTTACATACAACTAAAGGCAACAAATTTAGTCCAGATCAGTGATTATTTTACTGGACCTTCAAACTACTGCTCAACAGGATCTTAAGAGAGTGATCTAGCACAGGAATCTTCAAAGGATCCAGTGTGCAGCCGACATGTGTGTGTGTTCTGCATGTGTTGTTGCACGTGAGCACATGCACATGTTTGGAGGCATTACCATATTTATCCCTGGTTGCTGTTATAGGGAAAAGAGAAAGAGACATGACAACGTTTTGATACCCAAGGACAATAATCATAGCTATTAAATTCAGTGTGCTTAATACCATATCTCACTCTAAGATAAAAGTGGAAAGGAGGAGCTATGGACTTAGAAGAATGGAGGAAGGGAACCCTCTCTCTGTTGTCCTACACAAAACCCTTACAACAGCCTGCTGCTGGCCTGATTAAGAGCTTGGGCTTTAGGGTCAGTCTGCCTAGGTTCAAATTCTGACTCCCCCGTTTGCTCCATGTGTCCCCTTGGGCCATTTTAGTCATTTGTATAATCCCACCAAACCTCACTTTCTTCATCTGTGAAATGGGCATTTCCTCTCACTCATTCAACAGATATATATTGAGTATCTAATATATGCCGAGCACTATTCTCCCTACTGGGTATACAGCAGTGAACCATACAGATGAGATTTCTTCCCTCAGGGAGCTTTCATGACAGTGGTCCCCATGAGGATGAGATCAGACCTGGGATGCAAAGCCTTTATTAGCACAGTGGCTGAAATGGAGCAGGCCCTCAATAAATGTTAGGCAATAGGGTCATTACTATCACTGGGCGCCAGACACCATGCAAGACACTTACACACATGATCTCTAGTCTTCAAAACAACTGGGTAAAATAGTTATTAACCCTGTTTTACATGTGAGGAAACTGAAGCTAAATGAAGTAAAGTGTCTTGACCATTCACAGTTCTTTCTTTTTTCTCTACTAGAGATAGATATTACACTTTTATATGAGAAACTCTGTGTTCTAAGCATATTACAAATATTAGCACGTTTAAATAACAGTTCATTAAAACCCACCAATTTTCCCTGTACCACATTGTCTAATGATTGATTTTTGTTGTTATTTCTGTTGATAATTTTATAAATGTTAAAGGTGAATTTTTTTAAAACTTTACTGTGATTCTCAAATATCATAAACACAGATATACACACAGCACAGTCATAATTTTTTTAAGAAAAGGAAAATATCTTTAAAATCAAAGTACATCAAAGAGAAAATGCTCAAGGGAAATGGAAGGAACCTGTAAAAAAGGGATGGGACCAGATTTCCAAAAACAGCTCTCAAATATTGCCCTAAAGGACACCAACGGACAGATGAAGAGATTATACTGGTTTTTAATCATACTTGGAATATTTTTTTCCAAAAAACTTTGAAAAGGAGCAGAGAGTGTCCAACCAGATCAAGATGATCAACAGAAGAAACAAAATTTTTAGAAAAATATTACTCAGATTATTTTTCTCCCTTGTTGTTGACAAGAAAGAACATCAACAGTCCTTACAATACCACTTGGGGCCAGTCACAGACAGAACATCCCTTTGAGGAGCATCTCCTTTCTGATCTCGTCTCCATCACACTCCCTCCTGTTCACATCACTCAGCCATTCTGGCCACCCTGGTATTATCTGAATGTGCAGTGACACACTCAGGCTGTCCCCTCTGCTTGGAATTCTGTTTTCCAGATAGCATCATGGCTAACGCCCTCACCTCCTTGAAGAAACTTACTCCGACCTTACCATTTAAAATTTAAGTTCGCAACCTCATCCTCACCCCAGCCTTCCTAATCCTACCTACCCTGCTTTATGTTCTTTCATAACACTACCATCCTCTATCGCGCTATACAATACACTTATCTACCATGTTTGTTTTTGTCTATTTCGCCCCACCTACCCCAAATTAAATATAAGCTCAATGAAGGCACAACTTCTTTTGTTTTTGTCCATCTGTTCACTGATCTACCCTGGGTATATATAAACAGGGCCTGGTATAAACAAGGAAAAACTGTTTGTTCAATAAATTTAAAATACCAATTATTTTTTTCACACTTGCCCCAACGGACACAGGTGATGCTTAAAAGCAAAACAAAACAAATCTCTGCTTCTGGTTAGACTTTCTTGAGAGAAAAGGAAAATTTGTCGCTATTATTTATGGGGTTGAAATGTGAGATAAATCTCAATCATTCTGAGTACTAACTCAAGTTTTAAAGCATAATCTCAAATAACAACTAAATGTAAATGTAAAGAATAAACCCAGAAGCCCAGGAACAATAATCAAAACGTCAAATGCAAACAACTAGAGAACAAATTCCTCCACTGAAAATACGGCAGCCAATTTTTTTTCAAAAATGTCATTTAATATGCTAAGGCCACAGACTGCACAATGCCAAATAAAACTATTAGTATAATCAGGCCAAACTCAGTAGAGAATTATTCCACAGTCTCAGTTCAATTTAAATAAATCAAAACCAAAAGAAGAATGTTAATCTCTTTCTTATGATTTCCTTAGCCTTGCAAATTATTTTCTTGGAACAGATTACTGACTAGTAAATAGATAGTGAATAGCAAATTTAGCACCATTTCCTCAACACTGACAGGAGAAAAAAGTACTCATCTATCATCATGTTGGTTATGAAACAGGGTTAAGGTGGCAGGAGGAACAGGCACACAAGAAAACAGCTCAAAATAATTATAAAGCATTTTAAAATCTGATATGCTACATAAATCCTACATTTTAAAATTAAAAAAGGAAAAGAAAAAAAGACCAAAAACAAAAAAGCATGCAAGGAAATAAATGTTCCAGGGTTCTGGAGACTATGACTGAAAAATAGATCCATAAAGACTAAAAGAGAGAAACAATACATCAGTAGAATACGAATGGAACAAAAAGTCAAGAAAATAATCCCAATTATTCCCCCATAGAAGGAAGACCTAAAGGGAAGGTTCTGTGCAGCTCACCTATTAAAGCAGAATAATAGTTCAACCTAGTATAGGATAAAGGCAGCAAAACTCCAAAAGCTCAAAAATGTTAAAGGGATAATTAGCTTCCCAGCATCTATGCTCACATTTCAAGTTATCTTCATCAAAATAAAGTTCAACAATGCCACGTAATGGCATGTCAGCCTAGGAATGGCTCTCTGGTCCTCCAAAACTGCATGAACTATTTCACTATCTATTTCTTTGCTTTCAGTAACATTGATGTTAATAAAAATCATACATACAACCCTTTAGTTTCACTGCCTTGAGATACATTTGTTAGGATCCAAAGGTGAAGACTACTTGAGAGGCAAGGGGGGAGAAGGGGAGCCAGCACAGAACAACATAAAGGCACTTAAAAATCAACACTAGTAGAGGCCAGCCCGGTGGCACAGTGGTTAAGTTCACACGTTCGGCTTTGGTGGCCCGGAGCTCTCTGGTTCGGATCCCGTGTGCGCACCTACACACCGCATATCAAGCCATGCTGTGGCAGGTGTCCCACATATAACGTAGAGGAAGATGGGTACGGGTGTTAGCTCAGGGTCAGTCTTCCTCAGCAAAAAGAGGAGGATTGGCAGATGTTAGCTCACGGCTAATCTTCCTCCAAAAAAATCAACACTAGTGATTACGGTTATCTCATAAAAGCTCTTGAATCAATCTATGATGCCAGGCAAAGTACCCATTAAATTACTAAGAGATGCCTCCACCTCCAAATGATTCTCTTAATTCAAATAAATATGTCCCGGTGACCAAATCACTTCTATAAATCTCTTTTATCTGATAGAAGACAACTGTATTTATCCCAAAAATAGAGAATGGGCTCATTTCCAAAAAAGAAAAATACTTTATAAGCAAACGGCAGCATAAAGGGAATTGCAAGGATCAACAAAAAGGTTTAGAATAAACACTAGAATGTGATCTAAGGATCTTTAATGCAGAAGGAGCTCTTGTTCACTACCATGTGTAAAAAAATGAAGACAGACAACTAAACTTCATGAGCCTCTCCCTATTATCTCAAACCAGAGCACAACACTCTCCTCTCCTCCATTCTCCCTTCTGGAGTTAAAGGCAATGAAGTCCAACTGTTTCATTTTGGACTCGAATTTTAACATAAACAAGAAATGTTTGCAACCAGTTCAAGTTAATAATCTTAAAGGTCAAAGCACTTCATAAGTACATTTGTTATTTATCCATCCATCTATCTATTCATGTATTGATCTGAACAGTTACTATATATAAACCCTGAGAAAAGTACTATATAACTTCCCAGAAATCAAATTCTTTGTAGATAGCTGTAAAATTCTATAAATGACCTGAATAAAATGGGTGAAATTTATCTTCTACATGGATATTCAGTCTTTCGTATTTCTAGGAAAATTGACATCTAAACATATTCCTACCTCCTCTATCGCTCCCGTATAGATAAATAGGTTTCTATCCTCCTTGTAGTTTTTTGTTACTATACTTTCCTGCCCTCTGGACTGTAAATTCTTCAAAGCAAGGATTCTATTCATCCATGTAGCTCCCACCTACTTCCTCTCTTAAAGCATGAACCTGGTACATTGCAGATGCTTAGAATAGCTGGATAGCATGATACATGAAGGAGAAGCAACAGCATAGACTGCTAAAGGGGCAGAGGGGTGGGGGGATTCAAAGTTCCACAGCTGAGCATTCTCACAAGTGAAGAAAATGAGTTCCGTAGTGTAAACACCTAGTATAAATTAAGAGTGCACTCTAACACTGCTCATGTTATAGGAGTTAGAAGAGCATCCCAGAGATCCTGACGCTCCAGTGAAATTGACTGTCTCCAAGCCTCTACACCATCATTTGCAGGAACAGGGGAATATCCAACCCTACATGCTCTTGACAAACCTCCCCCCCAACCCCCACCCCCGCTCACAACACCCAGCCTCACCACCACTATGGGCCTAGAGACCAATGGAGCTAACTTGATTTTCCACCCTTAAGATGCCCAGGAGTTCCAGTTCATTCCTTCTCTCTCAGACTTCCACCTCATAGGCCTCTTTACATCCTCTTCTGCAGCCCTATCCACCATGCCCCAACTCCTGAAGTTCTTCCACTGTATCCACCAAAGCTCACTAAAATCAGGACAACCCCCTCTTTGCTTAATCACTTCTCCGCCTCTCTCCTGTAGCTTGTTGCTCCAGGCTGAGACCTGGCTCTCCTGGGAAGACTCAGCTCCTTCTTAGCCTTGTGAGTGAAGGTTGCATTCTTTTCCACAGCACTTGAATCATGGTGCCAAAAGCAAGGTTGGTGTCCTCCTTCTCATCTTTGCCAGATAGTTCTCCCTTCCCTTCCTCCTCCCAAAAGTCCCACAGATTCCTCAGCGCCACTCATTAGCAATACTCATTGTGAGCAGAACATTCTCCTTTAAGACCCATCAGCAACTTGCTCCTTCTTGCAATCATTGCTGGCTCATGTCCATGACCCCTCCCTTGTTGGACTTCTTTAACTTTTAGTTCATCATCGATCCCTAGAAGAATCCTGAAATAATCCTTGGTGCTTTTCCGTTCCAATTAATGGTGGTCTTTTAGGTCCTTGCACCTTTCCTCCAATGATCTTGTCTTCTGCCCCACCTCAGCTGCTCAGACCTATGGTTATAGCTAAGAAAACTTAATCCCCTGAGTAACCTTATTATCAAGCATCCCACTCTCAAATCACCACCTCCTGTTTTCCACCTCAGTCCCTCACTCTTGGAACCTACCAGGACTTACAATCCATTGATCTCATCACCCTGTTCATGTCCCTCACCCCCTCCATGTCCTCACTTGCCATCTTCCCAGTTTAAATTTCATAATTATTCTCTCTTTATTACACTCTTCTGGCAAAACCCTGACCACAGTTAAACCCAACTTTCCACCTACTCTGTGCATCCTGACCAACTTGGTTTGGGAAGCATGCTTCCACATTTTCATGTGGAAACTGAACCACAATCATATCCATTGTTCTCACTCTGAACACATGACCACTAACCCCACGTGCACCCTTAATGCTGGCAGACGATGAAACTTCAGAGGTGTGTTCCAGTCACTCTACACCCTTTTGGAGGACAATTCTGCACTGTTCCCTCCTCGAATTTCCAACACAGCCTCCCCCATCTGCACCCTCAACTCAAGATCTGATTTTATTTTTTCAATGAGAAAATAGGAGCAATCAGAAGAGAACACCCTCCACTCCCACAAGTTCATCTCTTCACCTATCAGCACTATACGCCTACCCTCCACCTTCCCTCCTATCATTACAAACAATTTTCCATGCTCCTGTCTAAGATCAAATCCTCCACTTTTGCACTAGGTCCCATCCCGTCTCGCCTACTCTGGAACATGGCAGTAACAATTCTCACGTCTCTCTCCTGCACCGTCAATCAATTTTCCTTCTCTACTAGACTGTCACCATTTAGCACTTAATCATGCAGTGATATCGCACATCTTAAAAAATAAAAGATCACACACTCTCCTAATCCAGGACCGATTTTTTAACACCTGACTCTAAAGAGTTGTCTCTGCTCTTGCTCTCTCTGATGTCTCTCCTCCCAGTTTCCCTTTAGCCTTCTCCAACAGGTATCAATCCCACCCCAACTCCACTTCAATTATGCCTCCACTCATGCCTTTGTTCCAGTGTGACCTTCTTGGCAAGGCCTTCTTGACCACCTTACTCAAAATTGCAAGCCCCACACCCTTATTCCTCACTCCCTACACCCTTCTCAGCTTTATTGTTCTCCAATCTCCCATTACCATGAGGCATCCTATACATTTTACCCATTTCTTCACTAACCGTGCTGCCTGTGATAGTTCCATGAGATCAGGATTATTTGTCTATTTTATTCTCTGAATTCCTGGCATCCAAATATGCCAATAAAAGTGTGGCAAATAATGAATGGGTTTGGGAGAATTAGAGCATAATGACAAAAAGTAAAGCTTTGAGGGGGTGGCCTGGTGGTGTAGCAGTTAAGCTCGTGTGCTCCACTTCAGCAGCCTGGGGTTTGCTGGTTTGGATCCAGACGTGGACCTACGCACCTCTTGGCAAGCCATGCTGTGGCAGCATCCCACATACAAAGTAGAGGAAGATGGGCACAGATGTTAGCTCTTGGCCAATCTTTCTCAGCAAAAAGAGGAGGATTGGTGGCAGATGTTAGCTCAGGGCTAATCTTCCTCAAAAAAAAAATTAAAAAAGAAAAAAGGAAAGCTTTGGAATCAGACAGTCCCCAATTTAAATAGCACTTTGAGCATGTGGGCATGTCATTTAACTTTTCTGCAATTCAGTTTCCATTTCTGTAAAATGTGGATAATGTGGATAAGCTATACCATAGAATTATTAAAATAATTTAACAAAATGATATGTAAAGCAGTCAGCAAAATCCTTGGAACACAGCAAACAATAAATGAATGGCCACTTTTACATTATCCCAGGTTAAAAGGTGGAAAGCAGTTTTAACAATTATATTCTTAACTGCTCCATTTTCTAATATTTTAATATCCCAATGCCCCAAAAGACACAGCTCCAGCTTATGCAATTTAACATAGATATTGGTATGATCCCAATACCTTGGGCCCAAAACGGAATTGTTGTTCTACTCCATCACGTACATGCATCATCATCTTGCATTTATTAGCTAAACTTTTGCCGCATTATTACACATTCACATTTTGCTAGGCCCCGAGGACAATAGCTCACAACGCTGCTAACATGTGCCTGCACACACCACCCAAAAAGGCCCAGAAAATCCCAACAGTGATGCGAAGCCTAGCTTGTTCACAACACGGGACCTAAAGCAAAATGTAATTATCTGATTGAAACCGTTTGTTTGAGGACTGTATCATCACAGGGTGTTACCGCATTGTTTCTCATGCTGTCTTTAAGAACCAGGCAAAACAAAAATAAGTAAAACACAGCATGATGAACACAAGCTACATGAAATGCACAATGAAGGATTTTCAGGGTTCAAATGCAATTTTCACGTATAATTGATTAAAGGATGACAGAATCATGAAAGTTTGGACTTGATATTACAGCATCCTTGTTTTATAAATGAGGAAACTGAGGAGGTCTGCTGAGTTTACATGAAGAGAATGGGCACAGAGAAAACGCTTCCCTGTGGAAAGAAGAGTAACTTCCATAGAGCAAATGCCCCACAGCAGAGACAGACAGGCAGCAGAATGGAATAGAAAGGGCACAGAAATAGCAAAGAGCACAGCACCCAGTGCAGTAAATATTTGTGCAAGAACTGAACTAAGAGTACAATGACCTAAATTCCGGTTGCAGTTCTGCCCAAACCCTCCTTAGATAAGTTACTTCACCTCTCTGGTCTCATTTTCCTCATTTTTGTGCTTACATCACAGTCAGCAGATTCCACCAATGGAAGGGCGTGTTGGGTGGCTGACTGTAATTTGTAGGAGTAGGAAAAGGAAAAGAGAAACTTTTCTAAGTTGCTGAGACTCACAGGGCTGTCCTGGGACACGGGGGCCTAAAGGTCACATTCTATTTCAATAAACAGAAAATGTACATTTGAATAAAAGGGTAAGAATGAACAAATAGTTGTCTGCCCATTTCCCCAAAGAAAACGTATAAAAGCAGCAGGAGTAAAATGCTCAATATTCCCAAGATGCTATTCTGTGTTAATATTTTTTAAATATATCTTAAATCTAAGGTAGCATTTTTAATTATCACAGGTTTTATTGACTGTGTGTGCATGTATGAAACATTAACAAAAATCCAAATGTGTAAAATAGTGAGGACCCCTTCTGCCACATTTGTAAGCTGAGGGAAAATTCCATTTTCCCAGAATTTCAGGCTGCAATCCATGACTTCTCCAAACAAGAGCTTTACTAACATTTTTTTTAATAAATTCAACTGCTGTGCATCATGTCCTCAAATATATCATCCACGGACGATGACTAACTCATGGCCGACCTGTCTCCTCTCAAGGGCTGGGTGAAACGTTGCCATCCTTCTTGACAGTTCTAAGTCTTTCATAGTCATTAATAATAATTTTTATGTTTCTTAACTTTATAAAGGAACCCCCCCAAAAGACTTGCAAGTTAGGCAGCTTTATTTTTGCATACATATTTTAAGCATCAGTGAAGAGACATGATAAGTGATATTTCTCAAGAAATAGCTCGGTTATAACCAAATCAGAAACAAGACCAGAAGTCCCACTTTTAATTCTCTGACCTGACAGCCCCATAATGCATCTAGCTAACTGGGGAGACAACTTAAAGCAGATCACAACATAAAGGTCTTATGAAGATATTTCTATTTATGGTATTTCTAGAAACATTACCAGTTCTATGTGTCAAGCTATGTAAAACTTGGGAACTAGATTATCATACTGCACTAAGTAAGTCTTGGGGTATCCAACATGCCACCCACGGGCCATATGAAGCTTTCGAAATTATAAAGTCTCATATATATATATATATCAGACTCGTTCCAAAAAGTAAAACTTCGCTTCTACCTTAATCCAGCATGGCTCTCACATCTGTGAAATGTTTATTGTTTGAAAATACATCAGTCTCCATGATTTATAACTAGAAAATCAGTATGCATCTGTAAGAATATGACATAGATTTGTAAGCAAGGTGGGAGGGGGGCTTTATTCCAAATAAAGGGAAACTGGGCCATAAAACAGTCTAGTTCAGGGTCAACTTGTTAATATATTAATGATTAGCAATTAATCATGCAATGATATCTTAAATCTTAAAAAATAAAAGATCCCATGCTCCCCTGATTCAGGATCAATTTTTTAACATGTGACTCCAAAAAGTCGGCTAGCTCAGGGTCAACATGGTAGTATTGGAAGATTAAACAAGAGTTAAAGCTTTTATCATTGGTGTTAAACAGAGTCCCTTGCTACATAGTTTCCTTTGGACTCAAATGAAGAGTCAAAAACATGGATGTTACACAAGAAGAGGCCCCTTAGCTTCTAGTACAGTAGGAACACAAAGGCACTGCCAGAGATAGTCAGCATGATTCCTGTTTATGATTTCCTGTGTTCCGAAGATGGGAGATGTAAACAGTTACCAACCAGTTACCAAAAATACTGAACCCAGTGACAAAGGACGCTGAGCGTCTGGGAGTGAATAAACAATGCTCCCTCCAAGCCTGCTGCTGTCCATTCAGCGCCAACATTTCATCCCTGACAAAAAATGTCCTTTCTGAGGCACTGCTTGGCCATTTGTTATGTTAATCTCCAGTGTGTGAAGGGCTCTTCCTATCAGAGAAATCACCCAACAGCCACCACAGGATGTTTCTTATTTTGATGACTGAAAGGTACACGCTGGGTCTGGAGGAGGGAGCCATTGATTTATTTTCCCCACTTTTCCCTGGCTGACAGCAATTTAAAAGAGAAGGAACAAGCCAGATCACTCAACTGCCTGCTTGGCATGCCTGGTAGTCATGGGAGCCCACACAGAGGCCATCTGTTCAGGTCCCAAGCTCTCCAAACACACACAAAAAGATGATGTCAAAAGGGGTGGGCTCCAGCCCCGCTAACGAGCCACCTGAGGTAAAGCAGAAGACCCAGCCTGAGCAGCGTACCCACTCAGCTTCTCTCTCAGCACTCTGGTTCAATCAAGTCATAGACATGGGCTGATTTGCCCAAACTAATGTTAAGTTGATTTGAAATCTCTGGCTTAGTCCTGTCTCACAGACTTATAAATAGGTGGATCCAGTGAACCAGTAAGTGCACCTTGTACACAATCTACAAAATGAAACCCACCCAGAGGACATGATGCTCAGTGCTTGCCTGATGATGCGTTACTGCACCTTCAAATTCAGTTCTCAGAGGCCCCTAAATTACTGTAGCCGGAAAGGCTGTCTGCAGCAAAGCATACAGATGACGGCCACTCCTCAGAAACAGCAGTATCATGCAGCTCTACTCAGTAGAATAAAACCAAACGAGATGTTCTCTATTGCCTCAACATCACCCTGTTGCACAAAGATTCATGATCTATTACGAAGAACTGCCAGTCGCTACAGATTAGGCTGGGATAAAAGAATGCATTAGTATAAGATTTTCGTGATCAGAATTCTAACTTCATGTTTCATGCACAGTGTTTATGAACCCAAGTGGAAATAATTTAGCTTTCTAAGATATT
The DNA here is from genome assembly GCF_037783145.1 of Equus przewalskii. Taxonomy (NCBI): domain Eukaryota; kingdom Metazoa; phylum Chordata; class Mammalia; order Perissodactyla; family Equidae; genus Equus; species Equus przewalskii. The sequence continues at coordinate 70,985,832 of NC_091846.1, forward strand.
TTGAATTTTGTTTTTTGTACCCTAAAATGTGTCTTGCTTTTTTAGTTATCTTTGAGATGATCATGTGAAAGATGTCCTAGGTTTTTCAAAATAACCCACTACAATAACAACTGGGATCTACGGGATTTTGGCAGTTGTGTTGGTGACATTGCTCCATCCCCAAGAAAGCACCTGTTTTCAACCCACACTGACACTTAAAGCTACCAGACAGCACCCTGTCTGACTAGAAGCCACAGTGTCAGAACCATCATCACATCTTCTGCCTTCTTTTCTCTCCACACCCCCTTCCACCTAAACCTGCTTTCCCATCAATGTATATATATCCAGAGAACTTCCTGTATCTCACTACAAGAAAAGTAATTCATGATAACATGTTAATACTTGACGTCTCTCAGTTTATAGATCTGCAGGTCCAGTTAGGCTCCCTGCTTTATGCAGCCCATCTCTGAAGCTACTGGAGAGAGAGAACAACATCATTATAGATACACTGACCTACCATAATGGCAGCCTTCATTTCATTACTCTTTGATAAATTCCATTAGACTAGAGAAGAATAAGAGGATAACTCTTTTATTTATGCAAAATAAAAAGGAAGAAGAAAGAGTTCCATTACGAGGAGATGCATTTATTTTAGAGATCTTGCGTCATTCAAAATGACACAAAACAGCTGTAAAATATCCATTCATTTCTCCATCCATCATCACTCCATCCACCCATTCAGCAAACACCTTAAAGTTCAAGTTGTGTGTTTAGCACTACTGTAGGCTTTGATTGATACAAAAACATATAGCTCCTTCCCTAAAGTGCTCCTGATGTATAATTAAAGGCTGTTCTTTCCCCCTCCCCCAACCCACCTACTGTCCCTATTATCAGCTCAAAGCAAGAAGGCTGATAAAGCTGTTATTTGAAATATTTTTATGATTGAAAGGGCTACCTTCTTGCAAGATTTCCAACACTGGGCATTTTTTGAGAACTTTTTATGTCCTCTTACTATGAAAAAAGGCAGGAAGCTGACACAAATCTATGGTGTTACCTTTTTTTTTAACTTAAAATTGCAAAATGATTAAAGCCGTCTAGCAACAATAGGTGACCTACTGAAGAAGAATGGCAGTTAGGTGACAGGCAAAGATTAGTGTAGAGATATATTTAGAAAGGACTCCCAGGATTATTTGCATTGGTCTCTTAGGTTGTTTTCCCTCCCTTGCCTCTGTTACTAACTTATCTGTAGCTCCACGTTGCCACCCATGCTGACCCTGCTCAATATAGAGTCTTGCAAACTATAGGGAAGCAACAGGCCCACTGGTTAACAGAAGTAATTACAGATTGGGCATCTTCACCCACCTTGTCAAAGTTTCTGCTAATTCAAGTAGAAAATCAGTATTCTGGCATCATCTAAAATGTGTACACCCGCTTTGATAAAGCCTTATAAACTTACAAGGCAGTTTTGTGCTTCAATCTCTTAGTTCATTGCGGCACCCTTCCACGAGAGGCCAATGAAAACTCAGTGGAAAGCAAGCTATCCAGTAACCCCCAGCTCCAAGCCTGGGGGCCTCCAGAATAGTCCTGTATTATTACAGTGCCACTGGAAGGGCTTTCAAATACAAAAGGCAGGTGAGGCATTTTGGAAGTGCTTTGCATGGAGCTTGGTGCTTCTCTGACTTTGCCATGAAACCGTGGATAAGCCACTTAAGATTCTGGGCTTCAGCTTTCTCAACTTTGAAAATGAAAGGATGATGTGCAAAATTAACTCAACAGTGTGATTCTTCCTATGCCCCAGTGATGATGGTGTCTACTTCCGGGCTTACTTTTAGGCTGCAGACAATGGCAATGACAATTCTATAGCTATATAACACCTAACATGCTAATCTCTGACTTTCTATAATTGAAATAACTCAGACATAAACAATAATCCAGTAATTAAGATTAGTGACAGCTCAAGGAACAAAATAACAGAATCACTCTCAATAGTTAGGATTCTAGCTAAAAATGGTGATGCTATTCCCCTATTTGCTCCCTGAAAAATCCTAAACCCATCCCCAAATACCAGGAGAGGGCAAAATGGGTCATTGGGCACATTTTGAAAGACATATTTCCATGGAGGGTGGGGGGTGGGGCAGAGGAGAAGGTCCAAATTGACTATATTGTTGACTATGCTGGTTTTCTTAGCCCAAAGTATATTCTTCTGTAGGAATGTAAGTATTTTGAGTAAGAGTTGAAATTATAAACCAAAGCTACTGATCGCCAATGTTTTCACCTACAATGTTAAAATGAAATCAGTAAGAGTAATAATAAAAGCTCAGGAAAACATCCCAAGCTGGAGAGCATTTATTTTTAAATGTCTGGCAAAACTTCCATGAAGAATATTGTTTTTGAAAGGAGGGACATTCAATATATCTCTCAGGTATCAGGTATCGGTGAATCCATTCATAAATCTATTCAACCAAGTGCCACACAGAGATAATAAGAGCTTAAGAGTAAGAGATAAGGGTAATTGCATACACAAAATGTTAAGATTGGCTTGAAAGAACAATGATGTAGAGGTAGATTATGGGTCCAAAGAAAGGAGTGCTCAATTTCCCTGGGGGAATAGACAGAGACCACGCACTCCAGGCAGACAGGGATGGTTGCATAACAACAAGTAGCCAATGGCTGAGGTGTTCTGGGCACTGGGAGTTGCTCGTTTTAGCTCGAGCATGGATTTCAAGGGCAGTTATTGCAAGACCTTTGTAGGTAGTACCTAATCTGCCAAGCTAAGGCGTCTAGATTCCACCACTAAATAGCTTTAAACCGATGAATCACATAATCAGATTTGCCTTTGGAAAGATAGCTGTACCAGCTGCTTGGAGAATGGATTGGAGGGGTGTGATATTAGAGACAGTCACATGTGAGAGTGCTGGCTTTCAAACTAAATTTAAGTGACCCCTTTCTACAAATTCTATGGGTCAAACCTTCTACTAAACATAGCTCTCATATTCTCATCTTGCCTCTTTAGAAGCGTAACAGAATCTAAACACACTTTGAAGGTTAATATGTTTTTTAATATCCTGTTAGATTTCCTTAGCAGGAAAAAGAGAAGCCATGCAAGGCCGACATTAAGACACATTCCTTTAATGGCTGTTTTGATCATTCTAACCCAATCTTTCTTTGACTATACTATTGAATACAACACGGTTACGCTTTTTCAGGGAAAAAATTCTAATAACCATATTGCCTTGTGTTTTTCATACTTTGTCACAGAAAGAATACGGAGTGCTTTTTAAGCTGATTATAAAACTCACAGCAAGATCTGTTCCACTCTTAGTTATCAGTAAAATTATTAAATTAGCAGCTGCATTCCACATACTTTTTTTCTACTTCTACTCGAAAAGAAAGAATGAAATTCATCACTTAAAAAATGATCCTCCATGAATAAATCATCTTGTGAGTATAGCATATTAAAATTCCCTCATATCTATTAAAAACTAAATTAATCAAATCACTTGGATGTCAGAATGTTTTAAAAAGATAGATATTGTCAAAATGCTACAATTTCTGGTAAAGACTCCTCCAACCTCTTAAGGAATCTGAATTAAAATAGAACTGCTTCTTTAAACCCATTAGCCATTGAGATTACAGCATATGTTGCTTCTGGATAAAATAGATTCATGTTTGCCCACTTGGGCAAAACACTAATTAGATGCGTAACGAGACAAACAATGGCTATACTAGAGTAATCATTTGACAGTTGTATTTTCAAAAATGAAACTGAATTTCTTTCTAAATAGAATATGGTCTAAGAGTATTTATTTGCTCATTGACTTAGATTTATTCTCATATCCCACTTGCTACAGACAACCTGTCAGTTGAGCCCACTTTCACAATATTTGAGCACTCACTACACGTTAGGTTCCTGAATATACGGAGAATTTCTAGTAAAACAGAGGAGAGGCGCATAAAGACATAACTGCAACATCAAGTGACACGCAATGTTAAGTACTAGGGCAGCCACACAAGAGCCCTGTCTGGAGATTCAAAGAAGGCTTCCGGGAGGAGAGGAGTTAAAATGCTTAAGAGAGGCATACAAATGTTCCAAATGAAGAAAAGTGTAAGGGCACTTTATTTAGATGGACCTACATGGCCTAAGACACAAAGGCCTGAAGCATCATTGGTGTGGGGAAAAAGTACTGGCAGCTGGATGTACCTGGAACATGAGATATGGAATGAGGAGCTATGGGAGATGAAGCTGTTGAAGCAGGTAAGGACTGGATCCTGGATGTTCTTTTAAAACAAACTACTTGAGCCTGGCTCAGTCTCCTAGAATAGAATGAGAGAAAATTTTACTGAATTTCAGATGCAGATCCTTCTAATATAACCTCTGGTTTACAGTCTTAATTCCACTAATAACTTGCTGTGAACCTCTGTGTTGTGTGAAAATCACTTAGTCTTTATATGGCTCTTTTCCCTTTTGAGAAGTACCCTACCAACCTACTGAGATGCACTGAAGAACTAAAAAAGATAATAAGAGAGTGCCTTGGAGGCATAACCACAATATTATCTAAAAGTGTTACGTTACTTTAATAACTATTATGCATAGAATGAACCACACCAGGTGAACAAGAGATAGTAAATGCATACATTTTATAATATGTGTGGGCAGCATTTATTTATATGTATCTAATGCTATAATGACTTTATCAAACATGGCACTATTTTAGCATGGCGTTTCCTTCTTTTTTTGAGATCCAATGCTATCCCAAGGGAAAAATAATGAAGCAAATAAAAATTCTCTCCATTCTCCAACCTATCTCTTTTTTCTTTCCTTTCTTCCTCCAAAACATACCTTTCCCCCCATCTCTTTCTAGAGTGAAAAGCTGGAATGGATATAACTCATATATTTATGTTGGTATGGATTTGTTGCTATAGATTTCCCTTTTCTAGAGGCATTAATGTTTTAAAATCGTACGCCCTTAGCTCTTATATTATTAATAAAAAATGTCAAAATTTCAAGGGGCTAGTATGAGTTCACTAAAAATTCATCAGAAATCTAACCTTATTTACTTTTATGCAACTCTTACTGGAAAGGCAAATTATGGGAATACAATAGATTCTTATTCAATCAAGGCTTCTGGCAGGATTTCTCCTGCTCTTCTTTTGGAAGAGAGAAAGAAATTGATGAGGAATAGACCAATCAGTTGGATAGATCCAACACTCAACTAATAACCTTACCCAAAGTCTGTTGGTTAGTGGATTAACAACCCTGGCACAATAGAGGGAGCTGGGGGGTCACTGCTGTAAGGGTAACAATGATGGAACGTACAGTTCTCTACTACATTTACTATGTTTAACTTTTATCTATAAATTGGATTAGATGTCTGATTATCAAATTTGTATATGACACACAGATCCAAGAGATAAAGATTGAAAAGTATTTTAAAATTATTCCAAAGCCCAAAATGCTGTGTTGAAATCAACAAGATAAAATCTAACAAGTACAAAACTCTCAAATTCAGCTTCAGAATTCAAAAATTAAATTATAGGACGGGGGAAACCCAATTTAAAGATGCTATAAATCAGTATATCCATAAAATGCAAAGCTATATAGCCATATGAACTATATAGCTATTATAAACACAATATGTTATATAATTATAAAACTGCATAGAGATATATAACTATATTAAACTCAAACTTAGAAAGGATAAGTAGCCCATCCAAGGTCATATAGCTAGTAAGTATGGGGGCATAGAGCACCCAGGTCTATCCAAAGTCAAATCCTGGATTCTTAACCACTATGCTACATTGCTTCCCAAGGCAGAACAGAACTATACTCACTGACATGAAGAGACATGCTAATATATGATCATGTACAGATACATATACCTTTAATGAACATATGAGCTCATGATACACACACACATATACATACACACGCATATATATATATTTTTTTAATCAATATAGACAACTCATGGTAAAAGTCTTTAAGGTTATAAAATTTTAACACTGGATGTTTCTAGGCGAGAGCATTATTTGGTGATTTTAAACTATTACTATTTTTCATCTGAACTTTCTAGTTTTTTATAGTGATCATATATCACTATTATTAAATGCATCATTCAAATAGCTGAGGCATTGCAGTGATCAGAATTTTAGCATTAGTCAGCACTGTGACTCAGGTGCTAAAATCATTAAAGCAGTCCTAATGTGGATTAGAGAAGGACCATGTTCGAACTGAGGAAAAGAACACTTCCATGTAGTTTGTGCTGACACCCAGAACACTATGTTCAACCAAACATCCAAAAGTGGGTACCCAGGATGGTAGAAGATCTGGAGACCACATCCTGTGAAGAAAAGCTAAGGGACTGAGCAGCTTAGAGAATGAAAACATTCAATTAGAGAATTGAAAACAAATGGCGAAAATGAAGGGGAGACGTGATCGTGGACAGTCAAAATGGAAGTTTAGGAACAAGGTTCTATCTTTTCTTTTTTTTAGTGTTATTCCAGTGAGCAGACAGAATAAACAGACCTACCAGTCTCAATATGGAGGTCCTTCTCAGCACCAGGCCCTATGCTTGACACCAGGGATTTACAGTGACCCAAGAAGCAGTCACCGGACCTAGAGAACTCACAGGCAAGGGAGTTATTCATCATATTATGACAAATAGTTAAATAACTACACTGTGCAAAGTGTCACAGGTGCTTCAGGAGCAAACAGCAGGCTGACATGGCCTGGGTGTCATGGAAGATCCCTCTGAGGAGGTGAGGAGACGGTGTGCAAGCTGACACCTGAAGGATGACCAGGAGTTGGCTTGGCAAGGAGGGGTTGTGCTTTGTACAAGTGGAAGGCAGCTCTAGAAAATGTGCAGCGACGGAAGAAGAGCAAGGCCCGTTGCAGAAATCAAATGAATTCTTCCCTCACTGCTGCTTAAGGAGCAATCTTTTCTAACACTGCTTGTAATCCAAATTGCCCGGGCCATGGGACACACCTAAAACTAGCACATTGCAAGATCCAGACTGAGGGAACTGTCAGTTTATGGTGATTCACTGGGATCAGCTACTTAAGTGGAATCAGGTCTAGGAAAACCAGGTGGTGCTAGAGAGGAAATAGCCTACTTTTGACCCAAAATTTGAATGGGATTGAGGGGTAGCAGAATATGCCACCCCCAAAATATGCCACTTTGTTGTATTGATTATTTTGAAGCTATAGGCACTTGAAAAACAGCAAACGCAGGGAGAAGTTTTCTCTAAACTCCCCTTATCCGCTTAAAGATAGATTTTCTAAAAGGAACTCAGTTGTCATAAATGCCATCCCCGGGAGTTTCACCAGCCAAAGAGGACTCACTCTCTTGTCACAGGAGAGGAGATTAGAAGTCAACACCACACCCAGGGCAACTTTGTCATAAACTCTTCTGAGGCCCATTCATCTTTCCTAAAAATCCTTTAGTTTCCCCTAACAGCCCTATATCTCCTCTCCCCTTTCCCTATTAAGATGGTAATGAAAGCCTGAATTCTAATCCACCTCTGGGAGTTACTCTTTTCTCCCTGTCTCCCGTGTATACACGTGGTATGCATGTCAATAAACTTGTTTGCTTTTCTCTTGGTAGTCTGGCTTTTATTAGAGGGGTCTCAGCCAAGATTTCAGAAGGATAGAGGAAAAATAATTTTCTCTCCTACAGGATTGTGTGATTCTGTGTTGTCATGGATAGGGGGTTCATTATCAACATGCAGCAAAGGGAACGGACACACAAAAATATAAACAGTGAGGCGCCAGTCGGTGGCACAGCAGTTAAGTTCACACGTTCTGCTTCAGCAGCCCGGGGTTTGCCAGTTCGGATCCCAGGTGCGGACACGGCACCACTTGGCAAGCCATGCTGTGGTAGGCATCCCACATATAAAGTAAAGGAAGATAGGCATGGATATTAGCTCAGGGCCAGTCTTCCTCAGCAAAAAGAGGAGGATTGGCAGCAGATGTCAGCTCAGGGCTAATCTTCCTCAATAAATAAATAAATAAACAGTGATAGTCTCCTGAGGGCCAGTCTATATCTATTTAAAAAAAAAAAAAACATTTCAATGACTAAGAAAGAATAGGATACAGCGATATCTCTAAGAATGCACATGACCCTAAGTAATCTTTACTGGATAATAAAATACAATCTGATAGGGACATCTCACGAGGATGTGTGAGTGGGCAGAAAATTCAGATAAACTTTGATGTGGGCAAGCGTGAAATTATACATTTATGCAAAATAATTCAAATATCCTTTGTAGAAAAATAAGTTCCAAGAAATCAATTACAGCTCAGGAAAGGATCTAAAAGTCAGATATTCACTAAAAATGTGTCACTACAGTCAAACAACATATCAAATGGTAAGTGACCCCAGGTTTTTGACAACTGTGGTGTTAAGTACATAACCCATCCTTAAGGCACAGATGTCCTGAAAGACAGGCGACCTTGGGAGATAGTGCAGGACGCAGCATGAGGAAAACTGAGTCTCATATGGTTTGAAGCAAAGAAAAAAAATACGCCCAATGAGAGAAGTAAAAGAAAGAGGAAGAAGTTACCCTTCATCCATTAGTGCAGAATGTGAATTAAGAAAGACCATTAAGGACCACGGGAAGTAAACAATGCAAAGTGCAAAGATAAATAGAGCAAATGTGAACAAGAAAGTCTAAAGTCAGCAAGCCCGAGCAGAAAGAACATCACAAAGGTAATCAAGAATGATCAAACACCAGGTAACGCCAAAGGTAGTTTATTCTAGAAAATTGGTTCTCAAAAATGTGGTCTCTTTGTGATGCAACAACATCATCTGGAAACTTCTCAGAAATGCACAACCTCTCTCAGGCTCTCAGATCTGGTGCATCAGAAACTCTGGGAACCCGATAATCTGTGATTTAATAAGCCCTCCAGCTGATTCTGATGCACACTTAAATTTGGGGACCACTACTCTAGAAGCTAACAGCCATGAAGATACCGTGAAAGTTAAGCAGAATCCCCCCAGGTCTGGGTTGTTGGCGTGAAGTTGGGTTTGTAGGCGGCCGCATCAGTCAAACGGCTTTGGACATGCCTTTAGCAAACAAGTGTTTCTTCCTCTGCAATCTCCTCTTACTGCAACCTTAAATGTAGGTTTCCATCCTAATACAATGCTTCCCACAGGCTTTATCCAGACCAGCGCTTCTCAACTCGAGCCACTTTGCCTCTCAGGGAACATATAGTAAAGTGAGAGACATTTGTGGTTGTCAAAACTGGGGGAATGGAGCAGCGCTACCGGCATCTATTTGGTAAAGGCCAGAGATGTTGCTAAACATTTCACAATGCACAGGACAGCCCCCCACAACAAAAAATTGTCCAGCCCAAGATGTGAGCAGTGCTGCTGTTGAGAAATGCTGATGGAGAGCAGTCACCCTAGGAACTAAATTCACATCAAGCATCACCTATTTGTTCCTCAATTCTTCCAACCCAATTGGTTCCACTAAAACTTGTGAAATCCTGGTTCTATTGATACAGTCAATTCTCTCTTTATACTCAAACTTTTCCATATCTGCCCTCCCTCAACTCATCTTAATTATACACGGCTTTTCTTAGGTGACACAACTCTCTCAGCTGCACCCTCCATGTCAACATTCATTCTATCACTTAAAAATGCCCAAAGAGAATTGTTGTCATGTTACTAGCACTTCATCTTTTCTGACTTGAACATGTTGTATAAATAGAGAAAGATAGTTTCCAAGTCATAAAAATCTGCAAATTTTCGTTCCACAAAGATAATATAATGCATATCTCTACAGAAAGTTTTAATTTTTTTTCTTTTTATCAACAGAAACTTCAAAGCCAGGAAGCTAAGAGTTGAATTTTTCTAGCAATGAAGCTAAAAACCCTGAATGTGCTTGGTTCCTTGGTTTTATGTAAATATAACATATTATGAACCCCCAGGTTTGGGCTAAAGTAGGATAAATTCTGAGTACTCTATGGCAAATATAGGTGCAATAAACCTATACGGTATTTTAAAAATAGTACTTACACTGGTCATCAGTCCCATAGAAGGGACAGACCTTATTTTTCTCCTTCAGAGTGAATACTACTAAGTGATACTAAGGAAACAAATATATATATATATACTCTGAATTATGACGTACTGTTTTCAGATACACACCTGAAACAGAACGGAGATAAGAGTGAATATGGACTATGGATGACCTATTAAAACCATATGCTTGTGAAAATATTCACTAGCAATGAATTATACCATACTATTTACCAAAGCCCTATGTGATAGCATGCAGCAGGAAATTTAACTCATCAGTAATCATTTTCATCCGAGCACATAGGCTGCCCCTAAATGCTACCAGAACCATCCACAAAAATCCACCTCTCCAAAGGGCTTAAAAAAAGAAGCTTGGTCATTACGGAAATTATCTTCTGAGCTCATTTGGAGCAAGGCAGATTCATCTCTGCATTTCCAGCCTGGGTAGAAATTTTGAAATCTCTCATTTTTAACCAACTCTGTTTTCCTATGTCATATAGTTAAACTTACACATCTTCCTTGGTAAATTGCAGACCTTATTGGGACAAGAAAACTCTCCTTGTACTTGGGGAAAATCAAGCCAGCCTTCATACAGAACACATGAAGGGGCCGATCAGGCAGTTGAAAAGCATTTACTGACAGCAATCCAGGTATTCAGGTATAAGACAATGGTATGGGAATTCAAAGGAAGCTAGGTGGGAACAACAAAGTTGACACTGTAGTAAGGAGTGGTATAAGATCCAGGCGTATTTCATAAGCAAGGTTTCTACACAGAATGGTCACTGGTCACTGCCTCCCTCTCACCATCTTAAACTCAAAGTCACTGCGACCTAACTTGCCTCAGAGAGCAATAGATTCTCCTCTTACTATGGTGGACTGCATCAACATCTGCATCTGCGTCAGCATCCCTTTTGTTCTCTTTCAAATGGACTTGCATTCACTGTGTTCTCTATTCTTCTGCTTCTCATCACTCTTGTCAACAGTTTCCCCTTGCTTCTTATGCTCCTCTTCAACCCCCTTCTTCCTTCCTACATCTCTTCTAACTCTTGCCTCAGGAAAACCATTCTCCCCCTCTCACTTCTCAATACCTCATCATAATTCTTCAATATTTGAATCAAAAGAAGACCACTAGTTTGTGAAGTTTGGTAAAGTACAGTAATAAGTATAATAAAATTATACCCAATTTTAAAAGCCTGAGTCACTGAAAGTCTCCCAAATATCCCTTCAGACTCTTAAAAAAAAAACAAAAAGCCCCATCTCCTTCCTCATCTTTCTCTAACTAGATGTGACCTTTTTGCCCTCAAAAAAAAATTCAAATCATATTTTTTACACAATTCTACAATGTCTACTTTGCTTAAAATCATATTTTTAAATAGTGTTTCACTGGAAATCTTCAGAGAGCATTTCAACTGATTAAACAAGTTTTGGATGGGTGTATTAGTTATGAGTAACAAATTACTACAAAATTTAGTGGCTTAAAACAACAAACAGGGGGGCTGGCCCAGTGGCATAGTGTTTAAGTTCACGAGCTCTGCTTTGGCAGCCTGGGGTTCACAGGTTCAGATCCCGTGCTCAGACCTACATACCACTCATCAGCAGCCATGCTGTGGTGGCATTCCATATACAAAATAGAAGAAGACTGGCACAGGTGTTAGCTCAGGGACAATCTTTCTAGAGCAAAAAGAGGAAGACTAGCAGTGGATGTTAGTTCAGGGACAATCCTTCCTCTCCAAAAACAAAAAAAATTACGTATTTTTATTTATTTATTCTTCTTCTTCTTCCCAAAGCCCCCCAGTACATAGTTGTATATTCTAGTTGTAGGTCCTGCTAGTTCTGCTATGTGGGATCCCGCCTCAGCATGGCTTGATGAGTGGTGCCATGTCCGTGCCCATGATCCAAACCAGTGAAACCCTGGGTGGTTGAAGCAAATGTGCAAACTTGACCACTTGGCCACAGAGCCAGCCCCCCAAAAGACAGTTATTATCTGACACTTTCTGCAGGTCAGGAGTCCAGGTGTGACTTAGCTGGGTGGTTCCAGCTCAAGGTCTTTAATGAGGTTGCATTCAGACTATGAAACTACTTTCATTATAATGTTTTCCAAAAACAAAAGTGTCCTAATGCTTAATCAAGGTAAATTCCTCACACACCATCAGGGCCACCAGGTTGCACACCTCCAGGGCACAGCACATCATGTGCATTGTATTTATGTACATGTCCTTCCCAGTGTACAATGCAAGATCTCCTCCAGGAAGGGAGGAGACACACCTGCACACGCACTCCACAGGTTTCTGAAGTGGGACCCAGGGGTCCACTGAGAGGGCCACTATGCTGTATGAGGGCACTGACAACTGATACAGAGAAGGCCCACCAATAGCATAGCCAAGGTCCAAAAATGGAATAATACACTGTTGAATTCTGGAATTCTTATTCTCCCTGTGAAGAGGGCAACTCAATATAGCAGTTAAAATCGGCTGTTCTGCAGTCAGACCGCCTAAATTTGGGTCCTGAGTCCAGCTGTTATTAGCTAGGGGACTTTGAGCAGGTTGCTTCTCTGTGCTTTATTTCACAGCCTGTAAACTGGGGACATGAATAGGGACATTGCAAGGTCTAAGTGAGTTAGTGAAGAAAAAGTGCTTAGGACAGTGCCTAGAAGATAAGAAGTGGACAATAAACTCCACTTTTTGATAGTGTTCTTGCTGTCTCTACACCAGCAGGCGGTGGGGGGCTACGGGGTACTGAAAACGGGGCTCAGTGATTGTACCCACTTTATAAATGTCTCAGACTAGCCAAGCTCAGAGAGAAGCATGTACACAAGTCCTCAAGGTCTGGCTTGCTTATCATTCTCTAGAGCTATTCATTCGCACATATCTGTAGGCACATATTAAATAGATGAGCAATTACATGCCAAAGAATTGTATGAGCAGAGATATCAGAATGGAAAGGTTTTTTCATCAATAGCAACCCAGTTATTTCCATTTTGATAAGAATATCTCACATCAGGAAAATCTTATTTCTAACGGGCAAAACTTGAACTTTATACAAAGAAAATTAGACAGTGGTTATTTGCCTTTAAAAATGATCATTTAATTTAATTTTAAAAACCTCTGGTTTCTTCTAAATATTGACTGCCCAGAAAACAGTTGAAAAAGAATCATTAACAAAAATCTGATCTACGAGTATATTTTCAGTAATAGATCAATTATATAAAAAGAAGAATTCCTCCACCATGACTATCTACAATCTTCACCAAAGCTTGTTTTGAATTAGTTGTTGATACTTAGTAGATATTGACAGTACCATAATCGTAAAGATTTTCTAATATCAGGTGTATATCCTAGTGAACTTACGGAATTTCCTCACTTACAGGCTTTCAACCACATACTGTCTCACTAGGAGACTTAACTACAGTCTGATGCTAACAAAGGCTGGAGGGGTGCAGTGGAGAGAATGCACAAGCTGTCAAGGCCCAGTTCAGCTTATAATTTGAGCATCTACATGTTAGCACAGTGTGCGTGCATGTGTGTGCGCATGCACACATATGTGTTCTTACCTCCCTACCTGAAAACACAAGAGGTGTGTTTTGGTGCGTGTTTGTTTTTACTTCCATGACACAAAACCATTCTCTGCATCAGCCACAAAAATAAATGTATAAATGTGAAATACAATGAAACTTTATTTGGAACAGCAGCTTGTAACTTTAACTAAACCACCATACATTTTAGAGCTCTATAATGAAGGCTTTGAAAAGGATTCATATGACAAAATTTCCTTTTTCAAATGTTATACATGCTTATTTGAGACACAATTCTACAATGAATGCTATTTCAACCCTAGAAAAATTTTTATTAGAGTCAGACAAGATTTATAACCACCTAATATGTGCCAGGCATAATGCAAAAACATGCTTTCAAATACAGCAGAAGCACATATAAAATATTGCTGCACCTTAATATCCCTCTCCATATTCTCATCATTTTTAAGACATGACGTTCTCTCCACATTTTGATGATTTAGTCAAAATGCCATGGAAACCTGCATTTCTATACATCTTGCTAGTTTCCACTTTTGCATTTTGTTTAATACTAGCTAAAAGGCAGCTCTTCCCTCACTCAGTTTCCCTAAGGCAAAATGGTATGATGAACTGGAAAGTTAGTAACTGCATCTGAAAATGTATGGTGGTTTAGTTAAAGTTACAAGCTGCTCTTCCAAATAAAGTTTCATTTTCAGTCCTTCATACCCCAGTGAAATTTTCCTCTTATATTAAACTTCTGAATTAGATAGAGTAATAAAGAGAAAATTTGCATCCTTTATGTGTTAACTTTCTGAAAATCTAAACATAATTCCATTGGGAAACTAGTATAGTGGTTTAGAAAATAAATAAACCAAAATTAATATCATGTTAAAAAATAAGCAGTCCTCAGGGAAAATAATTTACTTTTTCACATTTACGATTGTTTCTGGTCCCTAAAATATAGTGAAAGAAAATGTTACGGTATAAAGAATACATATAGAGTGAGTAGATTAGATTTTGAATAAAAATGTCATTCCAACCCAAAATATAGGATGATGTCTTTTAAAACAAAGCTGAAGGGCTATAAATATTAGAAACAGCTATAAAACACGAAGATCAGATTGGTTATCCATTTGCACCTTCAACCATGTTTCACTTTTACTCAACAAGAATTAATAGTATGTAAAGCAACATGTTAGCATACACAACAAATGGATGTGCTGTGTGTAAGACTTAGTCTGAAGAGGACCGAGATCATGCCTTTTCTCAGCTTGTGGGGATTTTAAAACCATGGCAAAGCAAGTTCTCTGCATCAAATTTACAAACTATATGTGGATACAATTACAAAAAGAACTTGTTAGGAACATTCTACAGATTTTAAAACTAACCTATAAAATAAGTAAACTACTTGCCCAAAATTGTGTACCACTTGTACTACTCAGGGGCAAATAAACCCAAGCATTTTGGGCTAAATGAAAGTATCTTGATTCAAAAATTGTAATGTCATGGATGAGAGGGAACAGGTTAAAAAGGAATAATAAAGCTTATCCACAGTCTTTAAAAGTTAGGGAGATAATTTTAAGACAAAACGGTATTCCATGTAGTGCTAGTTACTTAGTGAACTTATTACCTTAAGAGGTAGTGCAAGATGAAAACATAAATACACAATTAAAGTGTATATAAATCATAGCTAATACCTCCACAGTAAGTCAAAAAAAACTGGAGATGATAAGAATGCAAACATCTTTGGAAGTCAATGTCAAGGAGGAAAATGACCCCTCCTCCTGGCTAGCCATTCACACCTGTCTGAGAAGACTCCTCTTTAGATGGACTTTGTTCTCCCTTGAAATATGATTCTTTATGTTCTCATGTCTTAGTCAAGCCAGTTCCTACTGTATACTCCACACTCAATATTGCATGGTATACACACACACGCACAGCTGCATCATCAGCAGATATGTTCATTCTGATTGTGCACAGAACCTGTCTCTTGAATAAGTGATGCAGAAAATGGGCCATGACACCAGAACATAACCTGTGGTCTCTGCACCTAGGTCATAAACTGCAAAGCAAAGAAGATATTACACTACTGCTGCATTTGAAGGTACTTCTAAAATATCTCCTAGTCAAATTATATCACTGTCTGATTTACAGAATTTATAACGGAAAATAAAAGGATGGTGGTTTAAGACCTCTATGTCAAAATTACAAAACAAATATTATCTCAGTGTCTCAATAATAAATTAAGAAATAAATTATAAAACACGGCAATATTAATTGATATGCTCTTTTCAGGGAATACTATTTCAAGATGGACAGTCAAACCAGGGCAGTCCCAAAGTAAAACAAATGCCATCCCCAACTGCATCTCAAATGCCCAGCATGCTCATCCTAGCAATTATCTGTGGCTCAGCAGGAGCATTAGCTTAAACATGATAGAATCTTTTAATCTCTCAAATAACAGTCTAAACAGAAGCTGTCCAGGGCTGATATGGTAGTTTCATGGTGTCAGGAATCCATGTCCCTTTAGGCTTCTTTGTCTCTTGAATTCATGTCCTCTTCTCCATTCCTGTGGCCATTATCTTAGTTCAGGACTTTTTCTTCTCTTATTATTGTTATGGCCTTCTTTCTGGTGTGATTGCTCCTGGCAGCTTCACTACTTCCAGAAACTGATCTGACCTGACTGTTTCCAGAAGAAACTAAATTCATTCGCAGAAGAGTCAAGGCCCGTCAAATTACAGCCTGGGTTTACCATTTCATCTCCATTTCCAGCCACTTCCTCACTCTATAGGACCACTTTCCAAATATTTCACAAACTTTTGTTCCTTTCTGATTTTGCTGGAATGAAACCTCCCTCCTCACCTCTATTCTGTCCTTTTCCCGCCTCCTCATTCTTCAAGGCCCACGTGGAACGTTATCTCATTTGCTCAATGTTATCTCCTCTATGAGCTCTTCTAACTTCTGTCCACCAAACGGAATTCAATAAATATTTAATGAGCATAAAGCAAAGTAAGGATTAGAGATACTGAGATAAATAAGAGTGCTTCTGCCCTAAAAGGTTAAATATTTAGCAGATGAGATGGAAACTTTATTCATTATAATATAAACATTATCAACAGGATAACTGCAATGTGAATGAAATGATATGGGGGCACTTAATCTTGCCTGCAGGCAAAAGCAACTATTCTACCTCTATGTACAATAGCACATTGTTAACTAAGTACTTGTGTGTTCAATAAAGAGAGAGACTTGTTTGTCTCTCTCTTCCCGCCAAATTATGACTTTTGTTGAGAACAGAAACCATGCTACCCACACCACTAGTTTATTCATTGCCAAAACAAATAAAAAGGATTTCATTTTGATGCTCATTTGTAAAGTCCATACAAGTATTGGAAAAAAGAAATTCAAACTTTAAATAACTATATTGCAGTGTAAATTTTTTAAATCAGATTAAATTAATACTGAGTTATCTTTAGCCATATTATGAAGGAAAAAAAACTTACATGTTAATTAAATCCAAGTGGAAAAGATTACTTTTTTGAGGTATTAGAAAAGAAAAAGATTTACCTTTCACAGGGAAAAAATTAATTAAAAACAATGAGCATGTTAAGAAAACTAAACCATTAAACCATGACGCTTTTTAATCTACTACAGATTGATTTAACTTTATTGTCACATGAAATACAATTAAAGTTGGTTATTTTAAGAGATACATACATGTGAAAGAAAAACATTTAAATATCAGAGATATTGAGATGTAATTCTGCACCAGGCTTTTCTAATCATGTAAAATTAACACACTCTAAAACTCAAATTAGACAGTTAACCGAATTAACATTTAGATCAGTTGATTGTGACCTTCAGTTATTGAAGTTGCTAATTTATTTATAGACAAAACATACTCTTATTAATTTACTTTAGAAAAACCCACTCATTTAGGATGGCATTAATTCCTCATTTTGCAAGAAAAAGAAAGTGATTCTGGGAGAGTTTTAGCAATTGTCCACATTTCACATGGTAGGTCAACTGGGATATCAGAAATAGGACTCCAGCCTATTCAGTGAGATAATAAATGTTCAAAGAGCTTTGTAAACTGTATAAAAATGTAGGTTCCGTCCAAGCTCGATTAGAACACTATGTGTTCAAATACACTTCAACTGAATTCTGTTACAAAAGACTCCTTTTCCCACAGCATGATACTGCCATGAAGATGAATATTTATCACTATCCCAAAAGGAAAAAAAGGAAGGCATTTCTTGGAATTGAAGAAAATACGTATTTTTTTTTTCATGTGATGTCTCTATTATCTGTTTGTGACAGCTGTCGGGAGCTCTTTATTTGTCCTGTTGCCATTTTGAATAGTTTGATCGATTTCCTCTCTATCCATCCCCACAAATTCATAGACAAGATTCTTTACCACCATATTTAACATTAAACAGGGAGATAGTCCCATTTTTCAGGGGAATGGAGCTCCATGCCCTGAAGCATTCTGACAAGAGTCTCTCAGTGGATCTTTTCTTGAAGAAAGGTCTTGACTGTGACGTAACTGCATTTGAATATCTTAGCCCCAAAACACACTTTCAACTTCCTTGTCTCCACCTGAGATGCAGGCAGAGCCAAACAAATAATGTCAGATCATTTGGATACCCTGGTTCATGGGATTGGATCTGAAGGAAGTTATGTTATTGTCACTTTTGTATTACAGGGAAGACGCAGTAAGTACCACTGGATTTTTCTCTGAGCTTTTTAAATCAGCTGCCAACAGCACAAATGTGCATGTCCATATTGATGTGATAGCACTGATTTCCTTAGGAAACACTTGAATGATCAAAACCAGTTGTGCTGTAAAACATGTTTCAGAGGGCCACGCTTGAGGTTCAGAGCAAGCAATCAGGGATGCTTGACCTTGACATGACTTTCATGTTGATTTATTCCTATATTTGCAAATTTTTTGTAATAGGACAAACCTCAGGATGGACTCAATTTAACATTAGAAAGTTGCTAGCATATTCACAGTAACTCCAACCGAAGTATTCTTCTGTTCGAAAATTTGTTCATGCAGTTTCAGATTCCAGTCTTAGCACTTCAGTTCTTCACTGTTTCATGCTTAAGAATGTTACCTATTTACTACTGCTGAGAAAAAAGGAATGGTGGCAACTGAAGGACTCCTCAATAGACATTTCTACGTGTTGCCAATTAAACCTAACAAAATTTTACTTGAGTATAAACGAATCTATTGGACTTTAGATTATAAAATGGCAGACAGGCCCTTGATAACAAAATCTAAACTATTTAAACAAAATCTAAATGTTTTGAACTGAACCATCCACAGCACCACACTGACAATGGTTGGAAACCACAGTCTCCCCAAACTTTCCTGCTCAGTTTCTCTGCAGTTGGTCATGAGTGTGCAGCAAAACACAAAATCCACTGTCTATGGGAGAAACGCCAGAAGGGACAAGAAACCCCATGCATATGGGTGAGTTGCAAGTCCTTTGCTTAGTCAGGAAATCTATGCGGCCTAAGCTCTTAAGTCTGACCTGTTTTCCTAACTAGGATATGAGCTAGTCCAGCTCCAAGTAAAAGTTTTCCTTTAAAAATTCACTAAATTCCAACACTCTTGCTCTTTTCTCTTCCTTCTACATAGGATTCTTCACACTACTATGTGGCTCCATTCTGGGAGGGCACTTTTCCATGATCTGTCCCTCCTACTTCATCATCCTTCTAGTCACACAGGCCAGACAGTCACCCAGGAGAAACAAAGTTCTTAAGCTCTGTTGAGTCATGACCCCTTTGAGAATCTCGAATCTGGGTCGTCTAATCAGGAAAATTCACGCATACACTCAAGTACACACGACATTTTAGCACTTCATGAATCCCCAGAGGACCATCCACGGACCCTGAGTTGAGGGATCTCTGGAAGTGGAAAGATTCCTAAGTACATCTGGAGACAGAACCCCTAGATTCAAATTCCAGTTTTGTCCCTTGCTAACTATAAGACTTTAAGCAAGTCAATTAAAATACTTTGCAGTTTTCTCATTTACAAAGTTCCTGCTCTCACCACCACTGTTGGTTCTATCAATAAAAATTGTTATGTGTATCAAAATTTTGTAATTATATATCCCTATGTAAGGTAAAGTACGTCTTTTAGTTAGAAACCTTGGAGTTATCTTTGAGTCGTTGTTTCTGTTTGTCTCCTAAAATCTGTTTTTGTTCCTTCAAAGCATCTCTCTTTGACTCACTCACCACCTCAAGTCCTTATGTCTGAACCTGAATCTCTTCTTCCCAGCTGTTATATATCTATACACATTCTTATACATGAATAAATAAACATATATAGACATATATAATGTCTACGTCTATGTTTGTGTATGTAAACATAAACAATTTGTATATGTGAATATATATTCCTTTATCCCCCTGACTTGGCTATGATTCTGTTAGATAACCATGTTTCCAACAACAATGCATTGCTTGATCTAAATGATGTTTTCTCTCTTATCATTCGCCCAACTGGCACAAACCACGCCAAGAAAAGCCAAGTGTGCTCAAGAAAATTTAGAGAATGTATGTAAAAAGAGTATTTGCTAATGTGTGGAGGGAGAAAATGGACATGAATAACCAATGAAGAGGATTTTGTTAGGAAAATTTCATCGCATCCAATAGAAACTTAGCTCTATTTTGAAACAGAGATATTAAGAAAATGTCAAATAGAATAGAACAAAATAGTATCCTGTTGTCTTTTACAAGGTTCATAGACTACTAACTCTGGGAGGTGACTCACACCCAACCTTCCAACGCTGGGATCCCCAGCTTGCCTAGAACCCATCTCTGAAAGTCTGTGCAACATTCAAGAGTGAAATACGAGCAATGTAAAAACTTAAAGGCATAATGTTATTAATACAGGTCATACTGGTGTTCAGAACGCTGAATTATATTTCTGAAAATGATTATATTTGTAAATATACTATGTTCCTTGATTAATAATCTAAGTTTCAACAATACAGAATCACACAAAAATGTTGAGGAATGGCATCCGGGACATAATAATATCTGCGGTCCAGGAGTGATCCACATGTGGATTTGGTGGTGCCAGTGACAATAGGGCTCACATGTGGCTGTCTGCCCTCACTGCAGGATTCTGCTTTTTGAAAATCCTACCCTCCTTCTGCCCAAGCAATACAGCACTGGCTGAAGCACTGAAAACATTTTGCCTTGCCAAGCAGCCAGCAGTTACTTCTATATTCTGTCTTCCTCCCTACAACAAACTGTTAATAAAAACGTCCTAGCTTGTTCTTTCTCAAAACTTCACAATGTGATTTAAAACACAAAATAATCTCAAAAAGATAATATCTTAAAGCAGAAAAATACACATTTGTTAGACAATAAATTGCAAAAATTCTCTTTTGAACTAGCACGGTACATCACTTTTTAGCACCGACCTTTACACCAAATTTGCTTACAATTACTACATTAAATAATAAGATTTATTCAACTACAATTTCTTAACATACTATTGTGTGACAATCACTGTGAAATGTACTACTTTATAATTCAGCTAATTTAAAAACTCACTGTGGGGGCCAGCCCCGTGGCCGAGTGGTTAACTTCTCGCGCTCCGCTGCAGGCAGCCCAGTGTTTTGTCAGTTCGAATCCTGGGCGCAGACATGGCACCGCTCATCGAGCCACGCTGAGGCGGTGTCCCACATGCCACAACTAGAAGGACCCACAACTAGGGAACATACAACTATATACCGGGGGGCTTTGAGGAGAAAAAGGAAAAAAATAAAATCTTTAAAAAAAAAAACTCACTGTGATAAGTAGGAAGATTCCCAAAGATGAGAGAAAAACGCAATGAAAGGAAGTAATTCACAAAGGCCTGTATTACTATCTGTTGCTGCATAACAAATCACCCTAAAACTTAGCAACTGAAAACAGCAGTAAACATCTATCATCTCATTCAGTTTCTGTGGGTCACGAATTATCTGGGAGACTAATCTTAGCTGAGCAGTTGTAGCTCAGGTTCTCTCACGTGGTTGCTGTCCAGATGTTGGTCTGGGCTCAGTCATCTGAAGGTTGATAGGTCAAGGCATCACTTTCGAGATGGCTCACTCTCATGGATGGACAGTGGTTCTGGGTGTTGGCAGGAGGCCTCAGTTCCCAGCCATGTGGCAGCTCCATAGAGCTGCTTTAGTGTCCTTACATTATGGCAGCTGGCTTTCCCAGGAGCAAGTGATCCAAGAAAAAGCAAGGAGGAAACCACTGTCTTTTATGACCTAGTCTCAAAAGTCATACTTCGTCATTTCTGCAACACCGTACTGGTTACACAGGTCAGCCCTGTTCACTGAGGGAGGAAACTACACGAGGGCGAGCACACCAGGAGGCAAAGTTCACCAGGCCCATGTTGGAGGTTGGCTACCACAGATCCACACATAACTCTAAATCACCAAAATATTAAGAGTGTGTGGGAGGGTGGGGGTAGAGGGCACAAAAAGTTTCCTTGGATTGAGAGGGACCTAGTTTCAAGAACTAAGTCTACTAATTACTAAGTGTGTGATTGGGGAACATGATCCAACTCCTTGGAACTTCAGTCTTCTCATTTTTAAAAACGTTACAATACTGTGGCAGACCCAGTAACGTTCACCACTATCCATTTGCTGCCTCGTATTCCCATCCCCCTTACAGTGAGGTCGGACTATGTGACTAGCTGCGGGCAATGGGCTATGAGGGAAAGTAATGTGTGTAACGTTCAGGCTGAGGCCTTAAAAACCCAAGCATGAGTCTCCTGTCACTTTTCCCTGCCACAACAACCAAGGAGCTGCGTACTCTGGGCAGTGAAGCTGCAGGGTGCTAGCGCTTCCCTCGGCCTTAACTGTCAAGTACCAGCAAGGGGAACTGCCTTGAAAGTCTCCTGGCACCATAGTGAATATGGTGTGAGCAAAACATAAACCTTTATATTATCAGGACACAGATATGTTGGGTCTGTTTGATACCACAGTATAATCTAGCCTATTCTAATTCACATATCTAAAAAGAATGAAACTTATTTTGAGAATTAAATGAGAAAATACGTGATAAGCTCCTAACACAGTAAGTAACACATGATGGGTATTTTAGCATGTCAGTTCATCACCTTAGCATAAAAAAAGGAATAATATTTACCTCACAGAATTGCTTTCAAAATTAAAAGAAATAACACACATGAAAAATTTTACCACATATAAACGAGGTAATAAAGATGAGAGGTTTTATTCCTTCTTTCCTCTGAACTGCGATCAGAGGTGATTCAGAGAGTCTTTTTCCTCCCATCAGAACTCCTCTTCCTCTACATTCAAAGCTTCCGAGTCCCTGGGAAGCTAACAGACTGAGCTTATTTGAAAGTTCCAGAAAAATATCATATTTTCTACTTAAGACATAAAATGCATGACAGAAATGATATTAGTTTAAAAGATTTACCAATCTTGACAATAACGCAATGAATTCATTTCAGAATTACTCTAAATTAGTCACTATTTCCTTACGTGTAAAGAAAACGTAGTTCACCTTCTTTTTACTGTTGATATTAAAGGCCCATAAATGCCATCTTTCAGGGCTTTTGTCCCACCAAGAGAATTATGTAAGAAGTGACTAGACCTGTGTCATCTGTAAACTCAATAACATAAAAAGCTGAAGTATAATTGGATCCTCTGGACATAAATGAATATGAGTAAGGGACAATCAGGAGAAATATCTTCTTTAAGAGAATCCAGACATTTGGGTGCCAACAGTCACTACATCGTTTCACAGGATTTGTTCCAGAGAGAGTCCATCGAGAATATATTGTGAGCTCTCAATCAACAGACTAGTACAACTCATCTGTTTTCTCATTGAAAAACTAGTCACGTGTGTCTTTGTAATGTAAGCCACAGGATCGATGGCCCATCTGTTACATGCCCAGGTCACACAGTCTAACAGTGGAGTGCTGGTGTCAATGGAATCTGGCTCTTCAGCCAGACAGAGGCTCCGGAATCTTTGGCATTCTTCTGTTACTGTCCTTCACTGAAAGGCTCCCGGCAATGGCCAACATGCCCACTGCAGCACAGAAAAAGGAGAATGGCATGGATTCTGCTGCTCTCCCTCTCCTCAGAAGAAGTGAGAAAATAGATTGCCCAGATTCATTCTGCTTTCCTGGTTGTAGCCAAAGACATAGGGAAATGAGAGCTGCACTGTTGAGAATGCAGGTGCAGAGTCTCGTACTAACCGCGATCTCACAGACCAGTGTTGCTCTTCCGTGTGTTCCCTGCGCTGCAGAATGGATGTGTGAGTGGTGCTGAGTCATGGTGACACAGTATCTTGCTGCAGACATTATCAATCGGGATGTTACAAGGTCACACTTTCTCCTGACTCTGTGGCCCTGTGGCTCTTTACCTGTTCAAGGTTAAGCATTGCTGCCTCGGAGTCTGGGTGTTTGAGGACCTCACACAAGATCTCCTCACCTGGTCTGCTAACCTTAATGCACCTGTTAAAACCAGTAGCATTAGATGTCATCAAAGTAAAAAGAAAAATTACAAAGAAAAATAAAGTGTAAGAATATATACGTAATAGTATTTAATAGTGCATTGTTTTATGTACAAAGTAATACACTTTTTAGAACGTGAAAGCCCTTCTATTAGCATCACTGCCTGTCGTTTCTTTGTCTCAGGATTTGTGATTTAAGTGTTGAGCTAAAAAACTACAGCCATGAATTCAAAGCCCTGATGTGGTCTGTCTCAGACCTCCCTAGCGGCATTCTTTAACTGTAAAATGGGAAGAACAATTCTATTGACACATCAAAAAATTAAAAGGATTATGGACAATTAAATTCTAAAGTAAATGGTAACAATTACAAGGCAGTAGACATTACTAAATACGAAGATTAATTTTAATGAGATCATTATGTTATCAGTTACCTGGATTTTATTATTTAACCAAGTGGGGCGGGGAGAATGAATTTTCCATATGAATCCTGGGTTATTCCTATAATACTCAATAGATTTATCAAAATAATAAAATAAAGATATACAAATATGCCCCATCTTATACATTTTGTTTCTTGTTTAAATGTAACAAGAGTTTAATGAACATTGTTTGATGTGCTGTTGGGAATCAGATAGAAGCATTAGGAAAGTGTCCCTGCCTCCAATGACCTTAAGGCCTTGGGGAAATAACAGACACACACAACTTATCCCTATCTTTTATCCTCAAATCTTCTGCCTCTAGACCAAAAATAGAAAAAAATCCAGCCAGAAAAACTATTCAAACCCTAATAATTCTTAGAAATGTTCCCCACCCAGCATCTCTCAACTCCTACTACAACTCCCCCATTCCTGTGTCATCATCTCATCACCCATAAACAATTACAACAACAACTGGCCACCTGTCTTTCTTTACTCCAGGTGTACATCTGAAACATAAACAATTAGGTCTTACTGACTTAAAACTTGGGTAATTCCTTATTGACTAGACAATAAAATAAAATCTCACCACCTGATATAAAATACTCTTCATGGGCTCATCTTACCTCTCTTTAAACCTAATTGCCAACTCAACACATTCTACTCTGTTTCCAGAGTACTCCTCCCCCTGCCATCTTCTTACAATTAACAAGTCATGCCAGGTTCTTTCATGGGCTGCGTTGTTAGTTTTTTTAAAACGCTCTCTCTCTCTTTCTCTCTCTCCCTAAAGTGGCCTTAACTCTCTTCTTGTCCAACAACATTTTATTCATCCTTAAAAACCCAGTTTCAGGGATGGCTCAGTGGCATAGTAGATAAATTCGTATACTCTGCTTCAGCAGCCCAGGGATCACAGCTTTGGGTCCCAGATGTGGACCTATACACTGCTCATTAAGCCATGCTGTGGTGGTGACCTACATACAAAATAGAGGAAGACTGGCACAGATGTTAGCTCAGGGCCAACCTTCCTCACTAAAAAAGAAAAAAGCAACCCAGTTTCAATATCACATATTTAGTGAAGCCTCCATCAAGCTACCTTTTGTGGATTAGAAGCAATTAATTTCATTGTTATAACATTTGTCATACTGCATTATAATGTCAATATTACCTCTGTCTTTCCAGAGCTACACTGTGAGCTCCACATGGGCAGTGATTGTCTTATTTATTTTTATATCCCCAGCACCAAGCACAATTCTTGGCACATAGAAAATGCTTAGTCATATTAAATGAATGAATGAATGAATACCAAAGTAAGTGCTTTAAAAGTTTACAAAAGGGAGAATTCAATAAATTCTGGGGTGATCAGGAATTGCTACATTAAAATATACGTAAATAAAATGTTCATACATAACATGCTTTAAATGCACTAATAAAGGAATTATTCAGAAGCATGAATAATCATGCTTCAACCTTTTTTAACTTCAGACTTTCTTAAAATAGGATACCTTTATAGTATCATATATGCTTTTTAATATGCTATAAGTATGTAGTTGGAAGAGCCTTAGGTTCAGGTTTCACTTAAACTCTTGAGATTAGACAAGTAGGAAGACATTCTTCTATCTGCGTCATCATTGTCTAATTTTATTTACTACTATTAATCGGTAACAATTATATTTATAGTATTTCAACAAATGAAGCCATTTTAATGCTATAATTTAGACTTTTCACTTATTTAAACAGTATTTCTCTCTACTTCATTCAGAAATACTATCATTTTAATTTTGGATAAAATTTGCCTAACATCTAACGCAAAACATTTTTACATAGCACATAGGCAGGACTGCCAGATTTAGAAAAAAGATAAAAATAAGAAACCTACAGGATGCCCAGTTAAATTTGAATTTCAGGTAAACAATTTTTTGTATGTATAAATATGCCCTACGTAATATTTGGGGCATACTTACACTAAAAAAAATTAGTTATTTATCTGAAATTCAAATTTAAATGGGTGTCCTTTATCTGACAACTCTACATGTAACAGACAAGAAGACCAGCAATAAATAGATGCTAGGATGGTCTTAGTTGACGAAAGAGTGCCAGCCATAAAGGTTAGTTTTCCTGGTACCCCAGAGGAAACCTAAGGACCCCAGCCATCCCCTATGCTCTATGGCTTTAAAAAGACCTAGCCTGACCCACGTGCTGTAGCATTAGGGCTCTTAATAGGAAAGTCAGTTTAGTGAAGGCACAATCCACGATCACGTGTAAGGATAGTTTTTTGTAAAGGAGAGTAAAGATGATGTGCTCTACAGAACTAGCCTCAGGATTTTGTCTTAAAAGATCTTATTTTACAGCTATTGTAATCCATCCAGTAATACTGAGGATACACAAAAGGCCAAAAGGTATATGAAAAGGTGCTCAACATCACTAATCGTCAGAGAAATACAAATCAAAGCCACAGTGAAATATCACCTCACACTTGTGAAGATGGCTATTATTTAAAAAAAAAAAAATGTTAGCACAGATGTGGAGAAAAGGGAACCCTGGTAACACAGTTGGAGGAAATATAAATTGATATGATCATTATGGAAAACAGTATGGAAGTTCCTCAAAAAGTAAAAATAGAATTATCATATGATCCAGAGATCCTACTTCTGGGTATTTATCCAAAGGAACTGAAATCAAGATTTCAGAGGGATACTTGCACTGCCATGTTTATTGCAGCATTAGTCACAACAGTCAAGATACAGAAACAACCTAATGTCCATCAATGGATAAATGGATAAGGAAAATATAATATACACATACAAAAGAAAAAAGAAGCATTAAAAAAGAAGGAAATCCTGCCATTTGTAATGACTGGATGAATCTGGAGGATAGTATGCTAAATGAAACAAGCCAGACACAGAAAGACAAATACTGTACGATCCCACTTATATGTGGAATCTAAAATAGTCAAACTCATAGAAGCAGAGAATAGAATGGTGATGGCCAGGGGCTCTGAGGTGGGGAGCGGGGGAATAGGGAGGTGATGGTCAAAGGGTACAAAGTTTCCATTATGCATTACAAATAAGTTCTGTAGACCTACCACGGTGCCTATAGCTTATAATATTATGTACTTAAAACTTTCTAAGAGGGGGGATGGCCCTGTGGCCGAGTGGTTAAGTTCGTGCGTTCCGCTGCAGGCAGCCCAGTGTTTCATTGGTTCGAATCCTGGGCACGGACATGGCACTGCTCATCAAACCACGCTGAGGCAGCGTCCCACATGCCACAACTGGAAGGACTCACAACGAAGAATATACAACTATGTACCGGGGGGCTTTGGGGAGAAAAAGGAAAAAAATAAAATCTTAAAAAAAAAAAAACTTTCTAAGAGGGTATATTTTATGTTAAGTGTTCTTACCACAAAAATAGTAAACAAAATAATAATAACAGGAGCAAGAGGAAACTTTGGGAGGTGATGGATATGTTTATGGCCTTAATGGTAGTGATAACAGGTGTATATTTAGCCCCAAACTCATCCAGTTGTATACATTAAATATGTACAGCTTTTTACATGTCAATCATACCTCAATAAAGTGGTATAAAAAAATTTAAGTTACTGAGTTAACTTCCTGTAACCCAGGGACTACTGTGAGACTTTATATGCATCATTACTATTAATCCTCACAACATCCCTACAAGATATGTGCCATTATCTCTACTCTACCAATAGAGAGACTAAGGCTGAGATAAAATAATACTTTGCCCTAGGCCACACAGTGAGGCAGGATGGAGATGAGACTCAAATTCAGGTTTGTCTGATGCCAGAACTACGTGAGTATTTAATAATGATGTTACAGACTGACTTCTAGTGCCAAGATTCTACTAAAGGACTAAACGAAATGCAAAAGTGCTCAAATGAGTTGATGTACAGGTAAATGCTCTCAAGATAGATAAGTTCTTAAGCAAGAATACAGCTCTGTGTGTATCTGTATGTAGTCACATATTCTCTACAAATTCTTCTCTAAAATCAAAGAGCTTTACAAAACCAAACCTTTGCCATTCCCCTTTGAATATATTTGAAATTTCCTAGATGGTACATTACTGTCCTAAGAAGCTAGCACATTTCCAAAAGGGCCTACCTAACTTTCACTATTAACACTGTGTATTAAATCAGTAAGCTACAGGCAGGTAAATACAAAAATAACCTGCCCATCAGTCCTCTGTTTCCCCAGGTGCAAGAAATGAAATGATCATAATGCTCTAAGACAGAGCAGAATGTTCATCTGAGTCACACCAAATAACTTGATTACTGCTAAAGTAAAATCTGAAAATGATTGAAGCGATTTATGATCAGCCTTTTGGAAGTCATTCAAAAGTGCTGTAATACTACTTCAAGGAAGATTATTAAATTTAAATGTCACTCTCTCTTCAGGGTTGTTTATCAACAGTTGAGTATTAAATTGGTGAGTCTGATTTACGTTATGTAATTTAACTAGTATATAATTTAAACTCTCTTATAATTCACTATTTGAATAAATGGAATAAACACAAGACTAAGTTTGGTAGTGAGATGCTCATCTCCAGAGGAGTTCAATCAGACTGGAAAAATGTTTGGTAAAGATTTTACAGAACAATGGCTCTGAACCTTGACTGCACAATGGAATCACATAGGGAGCTTCAAAGAATACTGATGCCTACGTCCCATCCATGGAGATTCTTATACAATTGGACTGAGGTGAGGCCTAAGCACTGGGATTTTTAAAGCTCCTCAAGTCATTCAAATAGGCGACCAAGGCTGACAACCACTGCTACAGAAAGAACTTAAGCATTGGGCAGGAAGTTGGGATGGATGACAAGTCAGGACCCTTCTAGCCCTGAGAGTCTAATTCTGACTATTGCTATGACCCATGCTAAAACTTGCTTCTAGACTAGACCTGAAGTTTCTTTGGATGTGCAAATTAGAAATAAATTGTTGCAGTAATATTGTTTCCTGGGAGTAGTTTCAAAATACAAAAAGGATGCTACTATTATTTAAACTTGCTCCTTAAAGTATCCTATCTTCTCCAGGTTCTAATTTACATTGAAGAGATATTAAAACTGAATAATTCAATCTATTCAATTACTAAATATCTACTGAGCATCTGCTATGTGCAAGACACTCTTCTAGGTACTGAACATTCAATAATGAGTTAGCTAGAGTTTCAGATCTTATTGGAACTTACAATTTAATAGGCACGAATGGCTGTGATACAAAAGTAAGGTAGGTGTGTTTGAAGTCTCAGTGCATGACAGTTCATTAAAGAGACTACGTCCAGTTGTGAGGAAGGGGTAATTCAGGCAGAAGTATTTTCTTATCAGTGCAAAAGTCCATACCTCATATATTTTATTGAAAGGGAATAAATATCAAAGTAAAATTTAAAAGTTGTAGGTCATACTTCATGTATATCAATAAGCAGATGTCTCAGACTCTTTCACCTCACTAAACACTTACTGAAAAGAATTTATTATGCAAAACCAGACTAATCCCTTCTAGAGATTTTTTTCAATCTAGGGCTAAAGTGAAATTTTCTAAAGTGAGTCAAGATATATCGGTAGCTTATGCAATTGAACTAAATTCCCAATAACTTGAAACAATTTCATAAACATACATGCTTGCTAGTGAATTATGCTGATTCCAAAGTATAAAGAACACTTGAGACATGAGAGACTGTCAACTAACAGATATTTGCTAGATTATATTTCCGACAACTAAATTTACACAAAAGAAAGGCAGAGCAATGTATCAGAGCTGGAGTTAAAGGAAGACTTTAACTAAATAAATCATAACATCTGGCCAATCATTTCAGCAGACTGTACCCAAACAGAACTGGAAATACAGAGAGGGATAGGAAAAGTCTCTCACTCTGATAAAAAGTAATACCTCCACTGCCTTATTACACCCCACAAATGAAACCCACATCCATATGTGGTCTTAGTTAATCTTCACTACTAGAGGCAGAACGAGTCTAGGGGCAGGCGCTCAGTGGGAGCCAGGAGTAAGCTGTGTTCCTTATCCCCTAATTCCAGCACAGTATGATGAAATCAGAGCCAGCAAATAGTATGATACAAATAGTAAAATATTTTAACTGAAGGTATGAGACTTCGGAGTATACTAATGACTGAAGAGTCAACTCTTTGACACAAATTATAATTCTTCAATGATGATGTAAAAGACTAAGCAAGGTTTTATCAATTTTAAAAAATCAAATTAAATCTAAAATATAAAACCTACTTTCTAAGTGAAGTAAATTAAAAACTTCAAGTTCAGAAGATAAGACTGCTAATATGGGAAGCTACCTTTTGAAGTACAAACTTTAGTTTCCATTTTAGAACTGTCCTCCAAATTCTAATGATGAAAAAATTCACCTGAGTTTCTTTCCATACCAGATAACCAATTCTTAGTTTAAGAAAACTCAACCTCAACTCAGCAAATAAAATGTCAAAGTCCTTTGCCTTCATTTTTTTATTTTCCAATCTTGCTCCCTAAAAAGATCAACAACCGATTAGAAACTATACACACAAAGCCAAAAATCATAACCAAAACAAGAGGGTGTCCCAATGTATCTTCTTTCTTTAAATACATCTTCTTTATTGAGTTTCAACTGGACTGAAATGTAAAAATCCATTAATTCTGAAGCTGTAGTATCTAGAGTCCATTTCTCATATTGATATTCGAATTTTAAGGAATAAATGAGCTGGTTCTGCTGTCAATAAAAATGGCTGACTGGCTTATTATTTCATCAAATATTGGAGTCTCTAAGGACCCTGTTCTAGGCTAACTTCTCCTCTTACTCTTTCTCTCCTCTGTGCCCACATTCCTTCCGAAGGGTTCAATTATTGGCTACACACTGCTGATGCCAGCAAGTTTTTACGTAGCCCAGGCCTCTCTTCGATGTAGTATATACAACTGCCTAGAGTCTACAACTCTTTTAAAGATAGCTTTTCTCACCCACAGCCTTTCCTGGAAAGGACTCCCACTACTGTATAATTCTAAATAAACAAAGTAACTAAACACCAAAAGAAGTACAAAGTAACATTAAATGAAACTTTATTGTTCCTGGTATCATATTAAATATTCAATAGGAAATCAATTATATAATCAGTTGACTGACATTTTGAATCAGGTCATCTTCACTTACTGGTTCCCTAAACTGTATTTCGTCAGCACATTGAAATTTTGTGTTTTCCAATGGTATTCCCAAGAAAAGGAGGTCTTGTCACTCCCAGGTAATAAGTAGCTATCACAAGCCCAGTGGTGCTAGGTGTTAGAAACAGCCCCGGTCACCCAAATCCTGGAGTGGGAAGTGTGTTCATCTCATCCGGTCAATCTCTCTCCCACCCCAGATGGGATCCTCCTTTATGAGGCAGAGCTCTTCCTACAAGGCCCTTGAGAGAGACAAACCAGCTAGACTTTAAATGTCTCGGTTATTTTTTTTTCCTAAAGAAAATAAATGAATAACAGCACCTAAGGCGGTCAGGTAGGAACAAAGAAAAGGACTACAATTTTCACGAATAATACAAAATTGACAGGATAGGCTTTTTATAGTGTTCAGGGTGCAAGGAGCATCAATAACAGCAAAACTAAGACGTAAATACACAATGGGGGAGGAAGTAGTGAAAAGAAATAAAAGCCTAGTAGCAAACAGAGAGTTCAAAGCTGCAAATGATTTTTAAATCTGAAGAAGTAAAAGAAGAGTTGGGCAGTGAATCTCTTAGGGAGCAGAACAATGATAGGAAAAGACTGTTTGAAAATGCACTTTATTCATTTATAACTAGGGTACAAAGCACCTGCGAATGGGAACCCCCCTATAAGATTTACCTCAAAGCTTTTGAGGCAATTATTGTTAGACAAAAGCAATTAAGGAAGACAATAATAAAAAATAAAGTAAAATACACATATTAGAAAAGCCTTTAAAATTTAATTTTGTTATATATAGATGACTAAGACCCAACTATACAAGATAAACAGGAGAAGCAGGTATTCTAATATTCTAGCACAGATATTTGACAATGTTCTTTAGCTCAAGAACAATATAAGGACTTCAAAACTGTCTGTTTGCAGCCAGTCCCACTCTGGACAAAATACAAAATGTTCCAGGCTCCTTCAGGCTCTGCAGCTTATGAGCGAGGAACTGGTTAGAGCCATAAGGTAGTCCTAACGGAGGCTCCAGGAGAACGTGCCTTCTACTAGGGCTCTAATCTGTCCTTCCACCTCTGCTTGGACACTTTTTAAAAATTCACTTATGGACCTTATAGCATTAGCTATAGGTAAAAGCTTTAAAATATTACACATACTGCTGTCTTAAAAGCAAGAAAAAAAGTAAAAATTATTTTTAAAATATACAACTATCTAACAATAATTGTCAGAGGAAGACAATAAGAACACAGAAGCATGAAGTGGCCTTAGGGTTACACAAAACTAGCCCGCCTAAATCAATAGGACTGGGGACATCTTGGCCAGCACAAGCCAAAAGAAGATAAAATCATCTGGCTTGGACTTGTACCAGAATATCCTTCTATAATATCGAGGAAGACATAAACGATTGAGATTTTTTTTATGCTTTCTGTTAAAGGAAAACAGCTAGGCAAATCAAAATCTAGATTTTTTAATGTTTCATTTTTTAACATTATAATAACATCATCAAAAACCACAATTAACATGGTTATTTGTACTTACAGCTCTACTCCCAAGTATGGGTTGGAGATAAAATTAAGAGCATTAAGAAAAATATCAGCATTATTTTCAAGGAAATCAAACTTAATCCAAATGCATCATTCAGTAAACCTACTAGGTGTCAAGCAATATGTCTGACACTGAAGATAAAGAAATAGCAAAGAGATATCTCTATGTGTGATTTATTTGTATATCACTTGTACACTTAGGTAATGTAGATACACACACACAGACGCATATACATTTACACACAAATACACACACATATATGCACAGAGAATTCAATGGGCAAACACTTACTATATGTTTCTGGATGTTAAATGTTCATATAGACTAAGGCAAAAAGAATACCCGCATGTTGACGTGCTGTTAACAGTCCTGCCCTGTTCTAAATTAGGAGGGTCAAGCAAACAAGTTAGCTGAAGCAAAAATAATCTCACATAATCACACTCTAAGCTGGCAATGTAATTGAAAACAAAATATTTTTTGATATCATAAAACTAAAAATTTACCTTGGAGGGAAAAATTATTTTATTCCTTAAGAAAACAAAACCAAGATCTTCCGAAGTTTTCACTGGAGAGCCAGCAGGGCCTTTTAGAGCTTTAGTCATGCTCCTGAGATCCACCTCCCCTTTGGGTATCTCACTAATGACAGCTTGGAAGGAGAATGTCGGCATTGCTCTGAACTTAATACTCTGGTTCAAGCAAAGGTAAATGGCCTTTCTCTTAACACCCCAGCACACAGCCAAGGTAAGGCTACAATACTTAAACATAAGGTAATTAAATATTTGGATATAATACAAAGGAAAGCAACATAGAATGACATGGAACTGGATAAGCTAGCATAACTTGACCTGTGTTCAGTTTAGAGTTCAATACATGGATGCCTCCCTATTCAGCTTCCAACCTGCCCACGACGCCTAATTACGTCTAGCAACCTAATATCCATACCCAAGAGAAGTATTAAGGAGAGTAGGCAGTTGCTTTTCCTACGTGGTTAACTCCCACTTTCAGGGTTCAAGTTCACGTCTGAACCCTCCTTCTGATGATCGGCCCTGAGAATGTCCACCTGCTATAGGAGAGGCTCTACCTACTTACAGTGACAGGGCTTTACTCTACTGGAGAATAGGGTGATTTGTTTTTTTAACAAAGCCAGTAAGCTGTAGCAGGAGAGGGTTGTTCTGTTATAACTTTAGATGACATTCATACCAAGGAATGTTTAAGTTTTGCATGAGATACTTAGGAAGTGAACCAGAATAAATTTAAATAAAAGAAGCATAATTTATATCTCACAGTGAATTCTGAACTTCACTGCATTAACATTAAAGCTAAATAGAAAAATTCAATGTAAATATGTTATCATATTGTCAGTATATTAATGAAATGACCACGCTTTGACAATAAACACAGATAAGAAGAGTCAGAGCAATATTATTCTTATTTTTTTTTTAGGAAGATTGGCCCTGAGCTAACATCTGCTGCAAATCCGCCTTTTTGCTGAGGAAGATTGGCCCTTAGCTAACATCTGTGCCCAGCTTCCTGTATTTTATACGTGGGACACCTGCACAGCATGGCTTGATAAGCGGTGCTAGGTCCGCGCCCAGGATCCAAACGGACAAACCCTGCGCCACCGAAGCAGAGCACGCAAACTTAACTGCTACACCACTGGGCTGGCCCTCAGAGTGATATTTTAATCAAAGATAAATATATAAAAATTGTTCAATCTGTATATCTATAAATAGTCTAAGTGTTCTATTTTCACAAGGGGATCAGTTTCTCAAAAGTGCTTGTAAGTTTCACACGGGTATTAATTTTTTTAAGTGCTTATAAGCAAAACTACAGTAAAAGTAAGGTATGTATTACTACTAAAAAATTCACAGTATCTCTATTATAGTTTCATATAACATACAATATAATTTGTTTCTTTGAACTACCAAGACATTTTTAGATTGTTCTTTGGTGAAACAAATTAAGAATAGCAAAAAGGTCTTTTAGTTATATATTAATTCAAAATGAGATTTATAAGTCTCATAAGATTTTCAACAAATATTGCTTGGACAGCTGGATGTCCACAAGCAAAAGAATGAAGGTAGACTCCTACCTCAGACCATATACAAAAATTAACTCAAAATAGATCATTGACCTAAATGTAAGGGATAAAATTCTCAGAAGAAAACTTAAGACTAAATCTCCAGTTACAAAATGGTTTCTTGGATATGACACCAAATATACAAATGACAAAAGAAGAAACAGATAAATTGGACTTCATCAAAATTTAAAACTGTGTGCCTCAAAGGACACCATCAAGAACGCGAAAAACAATCTACAGAATGGAAGAAAATATTTGTAAATCATATACTTGATAAAAGACTTGTATCCAGAATATATAAAGAACTCTTACAACTCAAAAATAAAAAGACAAATAGCCTAGTTAAAAATGGGCAAAGGATTTGAGTGGACTTTACTGCAAAAAAGATATACAAATAGCCAACAAACACATGAAAAGATACTCAACATCATTACTCATTAGAGAAATGCAAATCAAAACCACAATGACATACTATCTCACACTCACTAGGATGACTATAATCAAAACAACAGGCAATAACAAGTGTTGACAAGGACAGCCGGAGAAATTGGAGCCCTCAGACATTGCTGGAGGGAATATAAAGTGGTACAACTGCTTTAGTAAATAGTTTGGTGGTCCTTCAAAGTGTTAAACATAAAATTATCATTTGACCAGCAATTCTGCTGCTTGGTATATATCCAAGAGAAATTTTTATGTGGGTAAAGATTTATACACAAATGTTCATAGCAGCATTATATATAGTAGCAAAAATATGGAAACAACCCAAATGTCCATCAATTCAAGAATGAATAAACAAAATGTAGTATATCCATACAATAAAATACTACTGGATAATAAAACAGAATGAAGGACTGATACATGCTACAACATGGATGAACCCTGAAAACATTATGCTAAATGAATGAACCCACATTGTACGATTCCATTTATATGAAATATCCAGAATAAGCAAATGCACAGAAATAGAAAGCATACTAACTGCTGTCCAGGTATGGGGGAAGGGGGAAATGAGGAGGGACTGCTAGTAGGTATGGGATTTCTTTTTAAGTTAATGAAAATGTTCTAATAGTGGTGCCGGTTGCAGTTGTACAACTATGTAAATATACTAAAAATTATTGGATTTTACCCTTTAAAAGGGTAAATTTTATAGTAATTGAATTATATTTCAATAAAACTGTTATAGAAATGAAATTTATAACTCATAATCTGGGTCTAAGAAATGCATTTGCAACTACAGACATGCACCGTGTGACAACATTTCAGTCAACAAGAGATTGCATACATGACAGTGGTCCCATAAGATTAGTGCCATATAGCCTAGGTGTGTAGTAGGTTGTACCACCTAGGTTTGCGTAAGTGCACTCTATGATGTTCACACAACTATGAAATCGCCTAACGACGCATTTCTCAGAATATATACTTGTCGTTAAGCAACGCATAACTGTATATTATAATTATACTACAGATTATTTCAGATTTCTTTTACTACAGAAAATGTTCTTTATAGTTTTCTCATTATTCATTAGATAAATATGCTTATTGATAACCAAGCAAACAAATTTAAAAGAACAAAAAATAGCACAAAGACCTCACAGGCATTGCCAGTCAGCCTTGTGGGGTAATAAGTTAATTTCTAGCCATAACCTATTTTACAGCTATTCCTATCTTCATTGTATTTTTCAACTTAAAAATGTACCCAGCTTTTCATGAAATGCTATCTAAGGACAGCCATGGACTCTAGAGTTTAGAATACTTCAGTCCAAAGCCATCTCTCATTTGGTCCAACCAGCAGAATCTCATGACATAATTGGCAGTGGCAAAGGGAAAAAGGAAATGGAAAAGAAAAGGGGAAGGGTGGATCAGTTTATCCCTCCATCTCTATCAATATCGCTTCTTTAGCTTCAGGATTGACCATCCCGAGCAACCCTCCTATCCTTACCTGACCTTCCAACCCCCTGTACACCCCCGAGAAAGACCAATATCCTGTCTCCTTCATGAATCCTTCACTGAGCTAAGCACACCATTCTTCCCATAGAAGGAATTCAGTTAAGTGTTGGGTGTTGAATCGACTACCTGAAGTGGGACTTCATGCTTTAAAAATGTTACAAAAAAATTTTAACAGCTTTTTTTGAAAGGAGACCAACCCTCAAAACTTAAAATATCAGAACTCAATCACAATGTCCCATCACTCACATGCCATGACGAGCTGCAAGACGTTGCTCAAGTAATTTGTTACTACTGATAAAGTACCAATGTTTGTCAATGACTGACTTTTTCATATAATTAAAATATATTCAAGGCTATTCTTCTAATAATGTCTTTGTTACATTATTTCTAATGTTATTTCTGGAGAAATAGAGAAAGGAGGAAGTAACAATTAGTGGGCAGAGACAACTATTCATAAAAGTGTATTAGATGTGAGGATATTATCATGACTCCGTCAGAGTTTGATTCTTTCCAGAAAGCTCTCAATGCCCTGTAGTTGGTCCTACGGCATCAGAGCCATAGAAATGAAAGGTCACTCTATATAACTGTGTTACAAATCAAAAGAAATTAGTTAAATTTTACCTCTGCAGATATATAAGTTTATATTTTGTTTTATTAAACCATCACTTCTAATCAAATTGGGAATCAGTCCCCAAAGTGATCACAGGTGATTACTTTTAAGGGAATGTTAAAATCAAGGCTGTTCTCTCCTCCTTCCTTACCAAGTGAAGCAGCTAAAGTAAAAACAAAAGACAAAAAAAAAAATAATAATGCATGACAGCATCTAAAATCAAATAACCAGGGCTTTTCCCATTTTATTCCTTTAGATGGCAGATTAATAAGGAGAAATGGAAAAGTCATAGCAGTCCTTAGGAGATTATAAAGTAAATAACTCTTGGCAACTACTGTTAAGTATGTCTCACCACATACAATGAGAATCAATGATACTGGATATCTTGAAACTCCTGCAATGATCATATGGAGACAACATATACATTGAGAAGTCATTTAGAGTGTGTTTTATTTCCTCCCAGTGAATTTTTAAATAGCCTAAAACCCTATTGGTTATACATTTTTTCTAAGTTCTATTCTTTTTTTTTATCTAAAATCTGTCAGTATACAAAGAAATCATGACAGCAAACAACACGGAAACCTATAAAAGAACCTACAATGTGAACTAAATATACCATATATTTGGATGTAACAACTCTGCCTTCTAAGTTATGTAGGTGGCCTACTTATTTGAGAAAACTTTACTGGTTATACTGTACCAATCCATAACTGCCAATACCAAGATGCCTGATTAGCAAATCAGATATGAAAGGTAGACATACTTACAAATGTCCTTTTCAACCATTATATCCTATACTGCAGATCTCAGCATCCAACTTTATTTCATCATTATTTGCATCTAATGTCATTTATTGAGACCAGTTCCCAAGTTCTACATCACTTGACAAAAAGAAGCAACACAGCAGGAAGGTTTCCCTAAAAGAATTCGTGGGGCTTGGTGCTTATCACAGAGGGAGAGACTTCCTTCCTTGGACAGTATTTAGGTCCCTGCTGTGACCAGAGAGCAGACAGCAGAATCAGGATGTGTCCCTGGGATTGTTTCTTGATCCATGAACCTGCCACACTGAAGGACTTTGCCTTGGCTGTGGTTTCTCCATGTTTGACCTGATGGTGCTAGTTAAATTTACACTGGTTGGTGTGGTTAGGTAGGTGGAGAGCTGTTCCAAGAGGTGTATCACACCAAGTGGCAGTCTCTGAAGTAGGCACCATCAGCTACACACTGAACCTTGTATCATCTGTTACTGCTCATTATGGGCCCGTGAGCCTGCAGCTGGGCTGAGCTATGACTTCTAAAATGAGGGTGTGTACATGGCAGGTTTCCTTATTCTGATTTACTATTATTTTAGTATTAAAAATTACACTAGAGATCACTTACATATATGCATTCTAGGATGTTTTCCAGTTTAGGTAACTGAACAATGAGTGAAATTTCTGTGGAATGGAAAGGGAAGTGTATGCTGGCATGAACAAAGGAGGAAGGCAGGTAGTCCTGGGTGGTAGTGGGCAACACATCAGGAAACCAGACATGAAAAGGAGACAGCTGAGGTATGAGCTGAAGGTCTTTGGATCCTTTGACTGGAGGAAGCCACAGCGTGGCGTGGGCATCTAGAAGTTCAAAAAAGAACTTTTTTCTTTTCTTTTTATTTTTAAAGATTTTATTTTTCCTTTTTCTCCCCAAAGCCCCCCAGTACATAGTTGTGCATTTTTAGTTGTAGGTCCTTGTAGTTGTGGCATGTGGGATGCTGCCTCAGCATGGCTTGATGAGTGGTGCCATGGACCCGAACGGGTGAAACCCGGGGCGGCCAAAGCAGAGCCCCGAACTTAAACACTTGGCCACAGGCTGGCCCTTCTTTTCTTTATTAAACAAAAAAGCAAACAGTTCTCCCATTTCTTCCACTCCGACCCCTGCCTCCGGCAATCACCAATCTGTGCTAGCATAATGCCCTGGAGGTCCATCCATATTGTTGTAAATGGCAGTTTCACTCTTTTTTATGGCTGAATAATACTGTAGTGACTGTGTGTGTGTGTGTGTGTGTCTGCGTGTGTGTGTCTGTGTATGACCACATTTCTTTGTCCATTCATCCATCAATGGACCCTTAGGTTGTTTCCTTATCTTGGCTATTATAAACACAATGCTGCAATGAACATGGGGGTGCACATATCCTTTCAAATTAGTATGTTTGTTCTCATCAGATAAATACCCAGAAGGCGAATTGCTGGATCATGTGGCAGTTCTATCCTTAATTTTTTGAGACACCTCCACACTGTTTTTCACAGTAGCTGCACCAGTTTACATTCCCACCAACAGCGCACAAGGGTTCCCTTCTCGTCACATCTTCGCCAACACTCGCTTCTTGTCTTTTTGATAATAGCCATTCTAACGGGTATGAGATGCTATCTCATTGTGGTTTTGATTTGCATTTCCTTGATGATTAGTGATGTTGAGCATATTTTCATGCACCTGTTAGCCATCTAACTGTCTTTGGAAAAATGTCTATTCAGATCTTCTGACCATTTTTTAATCAGACTGTTTTTTTTAAATTTTAGTATGATGTAGTTCCACTGGTTTATTTTTGCTTTCACTACTTTTGCTTTTAATGTCAGATTCAAAAAGTCATTGCCCAGACCTATGTCAAGGAGCTTACCACCTATGTTTTCTTCTAGGAGTTTCACGGTTTCAGGTCTTACATTCAAATCTTTAATCCATTTCGAGTTAATTTTTTGTGTATGGTGTAAGATAGTCATCCAGTTTCATTCTTTTGCATGTGGCTGTCCAGTTTTCAATACCATTTACTGAAGAGACTATCCTTTCCCCATTGTATATTCTTGGCTCCTTTGTCATAAATTAACTGACCACATATGCATGGGTTTATTTCTGGGCTCTCTATTCTGTTCCATTGATCTATGTGCCTGTTTTTATGCCAATACCATACTGTTTTAGCTACTAAAGCTTTGTAATACAACTTGAAATCAGACAGTGTGATGCCTCCAGTTTTGTTCTGTCTTTCTCAAGATTCCTTTGGCAGTCTAATTTTAATTTGGCATCTAATACTAATTAAAAATCATCTCAATAAAACCTTCCTGAAAGCCATGAAATGGTGTGGATATGAAATAGTCTGAGTTTTAATTTTAATATTTTATTAATTTTTAATTAATTATATTTAAATACACATATAATTAATTTATATACAATTTAAAATTAATATTTAAATTTTATAAATTTAACATATTTACTATGATGTTATATATTGTTATTTTATATTATTATATGTAATAATTAATTAACTAAAAATCATCTCAACAAAACCCACTTGAAAGCCATGAAATAGTGTGGATATGAAATAGTATGGTTTTTAATTTCAAAATCACAAAGTTAAAAACAAAATACATAATCTATTAATATTTTGTATTGATCCTACTTGCTAGCT
Organism: Equus przewalskii; assembly: GCF_037783145.1. Lineage (NCBI taxonomy): Eukaryota > Metazoa > Chordata > Mammalia > Perissodactyla > Equidae > Equus > Equus przewalskii. Next base: position 71,027,025 of record NC_091846.1, read on the forward strand.
ATTTCTTTCTGTCCACAAATCACTGTTAATATGAACCCTTCCTGAATGGTTCTCTTTGGTAAAAAATTCTAATTGCCTACAGATTGGGTAAGAGCACAAACACCTAGGATTAAGCCATAAGTTAAATGTCTAGCATCATCCATACCCATAAATACATTCAACAGGCTTAGTGTTTGCCCCTCAAATTGAAAAAATTCAAAGCACTATTTAGTTAAAAGAGTATTCCACTATTCAGCCACTCAAAATATGGACATTTTGCCACAATGTAACACAGCAATTAGGAAATAAATATTATGTATATTACCTGAAAATTGCTTTTACGCAATTTTTAAAGTTCCTTGTACCTGTATTGCCATAACTGTTAGCAGTATCAATTTGTCCCGTTTTCCTTAATTTTCCTGTAACTCTAAATGGAGAGAGATAAGAATAGCTCCCAACAAAATATACAATAATATTTAAAAGTATTTCTTCCAATTATAAATTTAAAAGGATACAAAAAAGAAAAGGTCAAAAAATCTGTCTTACATTAAAACTGTAACAGTGAAAGGAAAGCAAAACAGTTAGGCAAAAACTGTTACCAAGATTCAGCGATAAGGTCTCCTTCTGCTTTAGGTAATAAAAATGAGAGGAAGATTACGATTTACAGAATGAGTGGAATGACCCTAAATCCCTTTCCTCATGGCTCTTGCAAATACATGTTAATCGGCGCCGGAGAGACTGAGTAAGAAAGTGTGTGCATACCTATGCCAATCCATATGACACAGCTCGACTGTGACTCTGAAGTGGCATCTTTATAGGCAAAGGGTGTATATTTTAATTTTTTATTCAATGCTATGTTAACACAACAACATTCAGACCCTTTACTTAACTGTGTAGTACTCAGATCTTTCACACTATGCAGCTGTCTACTGCCTTTACCCTACATTGCAAAAAATTTTATTAAATCACTTACTCATCCACTGAAATGACAGAATTCAGGTTTATGCTGCCAATTCGCTCCCACCACCATGTGTCTACTACTGTTATTACCACCTAAAATGAACCCCTTCCCTTTCTTGCATGAATTATGTTTGCGGCCCTATAACTATTAGTCTTATAAACTGTGATCTCTAAGGATCCCAGCTCCAAATCAAAGAAACTGAGACTCCTGCTTAGAAGGCATTACTGGTTACATTTTGTAATGTTTGAATAGCCATTAATAACTTAATTAGTGCTCTTGTTTTAACAAGTTATCTTCCTTAAAATACCACTTTATAAATTTTGTGGCATGCTTAAACATTAAGAAATCCAAGAGACAGATCGTTACTCCTTAAAACACAATTCAAATTTAAAACACTAAGGAGTAGAAAATCAAAATTCATTTCCAAAAGTGGCGCTTTGGGCAAACTCTTCTTTAACGCACCTCTCTGCTAAGCAACAGTCATCCAGGGTCCTAAAACCCAAGGCCACTACTAGAGCCAGAACAGCATCTCAGGATTCTTACACTAAAAGATGCGGCTCAAGTTGTTGAAAAGTTCTTTGTAGCCAAATAGCCTGGACATTTTCAGTTCTTCCCAGTTGTGGTGTTTCACTAGGAAACACCATCTTGCGGGGAAATAAACTGCTACCCATGTACTACTGAGAAAGTTGTTCAGTCTCCCATTTCAGAAACGTTCTCTAGTTCACTAATTTTTACCACATCCAGTCTGACTCCTCTGCCAGGCTTTTGGACTCCAAATTATGATTCCTTTAATCTTCCGAAATAAGATTCCATTAACATTCCCACAAATCCCCAAACTTGTACCTTTCACTCAGCCCTTGACTTTCACTCATATTATTTAACTTTTGCCAAGAATATACCTCTCTCTCCTGCCAACTGAAACATGCATTCAGAAGTCAGCGCAGGTCACACTTCTCTGAAACATTTCCCTTTCTTCCCCACACATCCTAGATGGGTCTCCTCCAGCACTCTAGTTGGCCTTCAGGAGTTCAGGACTCTCTCATTTCTAGTATTCTCTGTACATTTAACTTAAGTACTTATGGGTCAAAGCCCAATCCTTATAGAATGTTTTAAATCTCTCCCAGTAACTAACATGGAACTTACCACATAGTATTTATTTAATAAATGTTGATAGATTTATCACATAAGATTGTACATTGTCAATCCTCTCAAAACCTCAGGATCACTTTTTAGTTAATTTCCAAATAGATATTTTTCTATATATTAAGTGCATCTTCAGAACAACAAGAATGGCAGGCCTACGAGAAACAGGGAAGAAAAGGTGCTTTGCAGAAACAGATTTGAATGACGACTAATCCATGGGGTTTCTGCATGTCTTACAATAGCCTTTGTCTCAGACTGTCTTTGCAAGGATATGTGCATCGCAAACAACCTTGGAATAGGGATAGTGCTTCCTCCCAGGTTAGAGGGCAGATTTGTTTCCCACCCAGGATAATAAAGACAATGCCTCCCTGCTGGGCAAAGGTTGGGCAGCTCTGCTGCAAGCTCCATAAAAGCAGCAGGATTCCTTAAACTTGGAGTTCCTCAACTGTGACACAAGCCTGCTGTGTACAAGCATCCACCTGGGCCGCTCAGCATTGCCTCTGGGAGATTTGGGGACACAGGGAATGAGAACATGAAGCCTGCCGTGCCCTAAGTAATAATATAGTCCTTTATCTCTGACCCAGGAGTCTCCTGTCTTCAGCCAGTATCTATGTAACTGGGGCAGGCTAACTTGTTAGCCTGCAAGCTGGGCCAACTCTTAAACCATTTGTAGTTTCGGACAACTCCTGGATGTTAACTAAAACTGAATCTATTCAATTAGGAGTTTCTAGTTTACAAAAGAAAACAGAAGCCAGCACATCGAATTCTGTACATCTAACAATGACACAGATGAATCTCAAAAAAAAAAAAATGTTGAGTACAATAAGCAAACTCAAAAGCATGAGAACTCCACGATTTAATGATATGAGGTTCTACTACAAGCTAAGTAAGGTAAAGTGAGAGAAATCAGAATGGTGGTTGCTTCTTAGAGGAGGCACAGTGGGAATTTAATTGAACCAGGAGGGAGTTTTCTGGGATGATGAGAATGTTCTGTATCTTGACTGGGGTGATGGTGGCAAGGATACACACAATAGTCAAAAGACATCAAATGCTACAGTTAAGAGCTGTGCATTTTAACGTATGTAATTTATGCTTGATAAAAATGTATCACAATTCTAAATATTTAAACACTGAATGTACTGCAGTCTCTTTTAGCTTGAGGATATAATGATTCACAGAAACACTAAGACAATACTGGCCACTTTCACATACATTCTTTAAGCATTCTTTAGAGAGGCAGCTGCAACACAGAGATTTAAGAGTATGCACTCTGGAGTAAGATTGCTTGGGTTTTACCCAGATCTTTCAGTTGCTAGCTGGGTGTTGTCAGGTAACTTCCTTAACCTCTTCATGCCTGTGCTTCATCCTTTTTCAGATAAATATAACAAAAGTTCCTACCTGTGGTTTTGAGGACTAAATTAGATAATATAGGCAAAGCAACTAGTACATAGAAAGCATTCGCTAAAGGTTAGTTGTTATAATTACTTAGAGCATTGATAATAATACAGGATTCAAAATAACACAGGATATTTCTGTTAATGTAGAAGACCAATATGCTTTAAAAACTAGTAAGTTTAATGTACATTCACTAGTGGGAATATGAGGTGGAACATTTACTTATTATAATAACACCCAAAAAGTCATTTAATTATATAATCTAATAACACAACAGACACATCACAGTTGTTTACATGTTATTTGAAGCATAGAAAGAAAAAAATTGAGTCAAATAAAGTTCAAATAAAGTAAACGTTTAAAGTTAAGGCAGACGTGTCTCATTTACTTTCTGACAACTGTTTGCATTATTTGCCTTTTTTCCCTAATGTAGTACATGCAAAAGTTGAAAATCCAATTGAATTCTAATTCTGACCTCTTCTGAAGAGTAAACTGATGGCAGAACTTTGGAAAGATACGACTAAAGGAAATATCTGAAAGGACAAAATCTGGAGTATAGTACAAACACAGGGAGAGGGGAACAAAGGGGTGAATTCTCAGTGACAGAAAAGCACTTTGCCAAAGCAAAGAGCATGGGGTCAGAACAGAGCTGACCAGACTTCATGGCTCCGCAGATCAGGCCACACTCTATCTTTAGCATGTATGCTGCTGGTTAACATCCCCATTAAAAGGCACATGTGCCACAGATGTACCAGAGTCACCTTGGCACTGTGTTCTTTAAGATTATTCCCAAGATTTTAAATGGAAATATGATTAGGAAAGCGAAAATAAACAGCAATGATGTAAAATTTCTATCCTTTTAAATTTTTTGTTTTTATGTTACTGCATCATTAAAATATTTCTAACATTTAGTATCCATTCCATTAAAAGTATTTCCAATATTTTATATCCATTATTATATGTCTGACATATGAAGAATTTTATGTCACTTAATTGGCATGTGAGTGGAAAATTTAAGTGTAAAACAAAAAATAATTAAGTTAACGAAAAATGCAAATTCCTAGGAAACAAGTCACCATTGGATAATAAAGGAGGAAAGAGCATACTGGGTTACTGTATTCAATCTGTCCCACCAAGAAAAGGTCGAAGCAGAAGGACGGTAAGTACTCAGATTTTACTTAGGAACCTGACTCAGGCCTCCCAGCAGAGTCCTTTCTTTGCTAAAGAATTACAACACCTGGTGTACAACAGTAACACAACCAAAGAAAATGAGTTTCAGACTTTGAAATAAGTGGCTGTTTAAAAAAAAAAAAACCCTACAATTGTTTTCATCTTTAAGCCTTATTTTCACATTTCTACTTTTTTAAAGTGCAACAATAGTATACCATGTGCTCCACACAGGAAGTGGAAAGAATAGAGATTTCAATTCCTCCCAAACTACACTCTATCTAAGAAAGAGGCAGCATTACAGAAGAGGTTACCACACACTTCAGTGAGCCACTGTAATTGTGCAGACAACAAAATGTTATGGGGGAAAAAAGGCATTTTAATTACAACTACATTCATTTCTATCTAAAAAGCAGGTGTACACACTCACATATGTAAATTCAATAAAGTTCACACTTCCTTCTCTTTTCTTGCCAGACCTTAATAGTTAATCTGGAAACTTGGCTTTTAATTGCATTATATGACTCCTCAAACTGAACAAATTATCGTGAACAAAAACATCCACTATTGACCAAGAAGTGTATATAATCATAAAAAAACTTTTGACTTATCTTTATTGTAAAGCATTTTTCTTCCATCTCTAAGGACTTTCAGGTTTGAAGTCAACAAAATGAACTCTTTCCCCCAGAGCAACGCTCCTAGAACTGCCTATTTAAATCTTGATCTAGAAAGAGAAACTTGTCAAAGTTTTCTATTTGCTATTAAAAGTGAACACAGCCCCTCGAATATGAACAGTCCGAAGAGAGCCAAGTTTTCACTCCACGTTTCAAGGAGATGGAGGTGTTCTACTGGCAAATGGTCAGTGGATCAGCATCAACAGTTGTCCAAATCAAAAACCTGTGGCCAGAACATTCTAGACTCCTCCTTGTCCTTCCTTCCAAAATTCACACTAGTCACTGAGATAGATGGACTCCACGTCCTCTCCAGGCCCTGTCACTGCCTTATTTTGGACCTCACCACTTCTACCTCAACTGCTTCCTCTGTGGCCTTTCTACCTTCAATCTCGGCCCACTCAAAGCTATTTTCCACACTGTGGCCCTAAGGATTATCTAAAGGGTAATGCTGACCATGCCACAGAACAGAACATATGATCTGTTCTTGACTACTGATAACGTTAGTTTGTAGATTGGGACCCACAAAATGGAGGCTGCCCCAGTAGCCCGGCCGACATCACACATCTAAACCTAAGTCAGCCTGCACTTACGGGACACACCAACCACAGGCCTCCCCTCAGCTGTAGCGGGCTTACCTTCCTCTAGAAGAGAGGACCTGCAGGCCTTGCACGGGCACCCCCGACCTCCTCCAATCCCGCCGTTCCCACGTCGCCCCTTCTCTGGCTCCGCGAACCGCGCTCCTCCCCAAGCCCGTCGGGAGGAGCGCTCCGCTGCTCGTGAGGCAGGCGCTCCCCCCGTGCAAGGAGTGTCCGCCTTCGATAGAGGACATCAAGCTCGTTACTAAATTGTCTTCGCTTTGTCGGCTGACAGTCCGGCGCTGCGATGGGGCCCGCTGGGTGCCGAGGGTGGTGAGGGGGCGCCGGCCGGCGGAGGGCCCCGCAGAGCCGTGTGGGCCCCGGGCCCCGGCGGCCGCTCGCCCGCGTCCCCTGTGAGCTTCGCTCAGATTGAGCGCCGCTTCTTTCACGTTCTGAGCTCCTCGAGTTTGTTGGTCCTGATACTTACGGGCGGAAAATCGGTGTGTGAGAGGCCCCCTACTTTCACAGTGAGACTTCGTGGCCATAACATCTGGGTTTGGGGCCTGCCTCACCTCCAAGTGCGCGCCCCGGGGAGGTCCTTGCCAGTCTCGGACCCTGTGTGCCGGCGGCCCGAAACAGTAAGTCTCCTTGAATCGGGGAGAATTATTTCAAGGGAAAATAGTGCCTATCCCTTTATCTAAAGAAAGCAAGGTAGCTGCCTTTAGGGGAGTCACAAAGCCTCAAGGTTAAGTCCACAGCATAAACTGCTGGGGGACCTGAGGAAATAAATTAAGACAAGAAATCGGACTTTTCTGACCATTGGCACATCAAAATCTAAGTAGGCACAAGTCAAACTATTAAAAGCCACTAGGGCATCTGCCACTAGGAAGAAATTTTCTCATGAAAGGAATAGATCTGTTGCTAATGGGAATGGCAGGAGCCAAAGCCACAAAATTGGTGGGCACGAGTGGAGCACTTAAAAGCTGTTAGAGCACTCACCACGCAACTCTGAGACCCCTGTGCTAGGGTGAGGCGATCACAGAGCAAGTTAGAACGACACTAGGTCACCCACCAACCTCAAGATAAAGCCCATGCACTGAGGCACACTAAAACACCACAAGTCCCCAACCCAGGGGCACACCCCTCTGAGGTATTAATTTGGCTCCAAGAGACCCAAGACTTAGCTAGAGAAATGAGATCCTCAAGTTTCAAAGAACTAAGCTCCCACCTGCTTATTTTATGTCTAAGAACTGTGGTTCCAGAGGCTGTAGACATCTACAGAAATGGCAAAATCTTACTAAGCCTGGAATTACAATGACCGTTATAGAGAACATTCCAGTTAGACAAGAGCATGCATTGAAGAAGTGCACTTGAAAATAAGGATTCCCAAATCAAACAAGTTGAATGGGATTCCTGTTTTAGTTGGCATGCAGAAGCCTCCAAAAGGCTTCAAGTTTCCAAAATAGCTTCGTTGAAAGATTCATTGCAAAAAGCTGCTACCACTTCCCTCTATCCTCCTTTACCTCAGTCCTCGCAGTCTACTAATCCTCTACTGGAACTGCCTTCCACTCTGAAGAGACTACAAGACTCTTAACAAAAGTCCACCAAGTCAGTGGCCTTGCAGATGCCCCCCGTATCTACCTTTGAAGGAGGCCCCTATATGGGCCCTTCTCGGGCACACGGGACTCCGAGGGATTCTCTGCTAAACCACTACCAGTTACTCCCTTAAACAGCCAAGGAGAAACAAAAAGTAAAATTAATGAAAACCCTTGCCAAATTCTGGTAGATACCTGAGGTACACTCTCTACTTTAAACCTCACTCACTCAGGACTCCGTGGATGCGATCCTGGGAAAGCTGGCAGAAGCCCACAAAAGGGGAGAATTCTTACCAGAGTCAGCTCTCCGGGATCTCTGTCTGTGGTGCCCAGTCAAGAGAGGAAGGTAAAATTTCATGTTGTCCCTTCCTTTCCAAGACCCATTGGTTGTTGATCCTTTCTGTCCCAGGGACAGCTATTGCCTTCTTGTTTCATTTTATGCCCTGAGAACTTGGCTTGGCAAGTATCAGGTTGGGGGTCCTCATATAAAGCCAGACAGAAACGTGGGTTGCACTCCATTCGCAGCTAGTGTCCTACCAATTGCTGCCAGCCCTCAAGAGAACTGTCTAAGTCCTTCTTTCTCGGTTATCTTTGGCAGTGGCTTGGGATCTTGGGAGAGTAGTATCTTTTGCATCTTATTTGGGGACACCACTTGTGTCCAACAGATTGTTCAGCACTGCCAGGAATATTCACTGTTTGTCTGGGCTGAAACCTGACAAGCTATTTGAAAGGATTTTTTTTAAGTAGCTCTATGGTTAGAAGTTGACCAAACTGGACGCTGTTAGTCAGAGCCTGATAGGAACTTTCTTGTTAGGCCTTCTCTCCTAAGCTAAATGAAACTATGTACCCAGAGAAAAAGAAGAACATTACAAAGATAAGTAGCTGTAAATCTAGAACACAGGAATCTTTTGATTTCCATTCTAGTTGAAGATCTTCTCTCTGATCTAAAGAAGCAAATAGAAGATAATGTAGTTGGATGGGTGGCCAGCCCTTTGATGTCATACAGGTTGTAACCCAATTCTTTGAGAAATTAAAAACAACTGTCTGGGCTGGCCCAGTGGCATAGTGGTGAAGTTCATGCTCTCCGCTTCCATGGCCCAGGGTTTGCAGGTTCAGATCCTGGGCACAGACCTACACACTGCTCATCAAATCATGCTGTGGCGGTGCCCCATATACAAAGTAGAGGAGGACTGGCACAGATGTTAGCTCAGCAACAATCTTCCTCAAGCAAAAAGAGGAAGATTTGGCAACAGATGTAAGCTCAGGGCCAATCTTCCTCACACACACACACACACACACACAAAAACCCATAATCATCCTTATCTCATAATTTGAGTCTTTACAAGAACAGAAATGCAAGTCTAGAAGCAATTCAAAGCCCATCCATCCTTTTTGCCAATCCCAAACCACCCCTATTCACCTATAAAAGTTTATAGGTATTGTAAAATTCTAGATTTAGGAAACAAAAGTCCTTGGAAAAACTTGCATTCTTTCCCTGTGCCTTTGAGATGTAAATGTTTTACCCGGTCTTCTCTAGGAACTGAGAGCCATTTCTATGAAATGCAAACTTTAGGGAGATAATTCTTATCATAAGTTAAAAAAAGGAGAAAGAGACAGGCTATTTGGAAACTAGGCCAACAAAAAATCTGTAAAAAGTTTAAAGCCATCTGAGCACATAACCTTAACTTATTCCATCTGCCAGAAACACAGTTTGGATTCAGCTGTTCTTTTATAGACTAGTGAGTTTTGCATTATCGTGCCCTCAAAATAGTCTTTTTCAATTTCTAAATTTACAAAGAAGCTTTTAAAAAAAGATTCAGGGGGGCTGGCCTGGTATCTTAGTGATCAAGTTTGCACACTCTGCCTCAGCACCCAGAGTTCGCAGGTTCAGATCCTGGGTGTGGACCTACCCACCGCTCATCAAGCCATGCTGTGGCAGCATCCTACAGAGAAAATAGAGGAAGATTGGCACAGATGTTAGCTCAGCGACAATCTTCCTCAACCAAAAAGAGGAATATTGGCAACAGATCTTAGCTTAGGGCCAATCCTCCTCAAAAAACAAAAACTTCAAAACACTTGTCATTTTTCTCAATAACCCAAAGATGATAGAAGGAAAAGCAAGCGAGTGCAGACAGACTCCTCGCCCCGCAAAATGTTTAAAAACTATAGGAAAAGACATCTGGGGAATGGAATGCCATCTCTTTCATCACCAACCAACAACTCCATAAGATGCATGGAGAGCTTTTGGTAGTGTTACCAGTGAAATATTCTGAGTTTCTCCTTCCAGGCCTCAAAGCTGCTGCGTTTGTGTCTACAATTCAAAATCGGCTCTTGGAATAGTCACTTCCTCCACTGTGAAGGAGTTGCCACACCTCTAAAAGGAGCAGGTGGTTCATGATCCCTAAGGTGGCCCTCCATCTCTGATAGTCTCTGATAACAGAACCCAAATATACTCAACATAGTCCAGGAGAGATACAGGAAAGAGTGAAAAGTTCATTTAGAGTCCGGATTGGGTGGAAAGTTACAGAAGCTTAGAACCTCAGAGCTGGGGCTGACCTGAGATTACTCTAACCACTGTCCTTCGTACTGCCACCGAGGCCCAGCGAACTTCAAGAGCCGGCCCGGTGTTCCAGTAGCTAGTGGGGCAGCTGAAACCACAGCTCGGCGCATCCTCGCGCAGTCCTGAGCTTGGGCGCAATCACCAGCACGCCAGCTGTTACCTCCCGCCCAGTCCATTTTCCTCTAAACCCCAGACCGCCTTGGGGACAGGCGGGTGGACGCAGCCACCTGCGGACCAGAACCAAACCCTGCCGCCGCCCTTCGGCCCGGGGACGCACGGGGGCGCAATTGCGTGATCGCCTGTCTGGGGGCGCACAAACGGGCGCCGCGTCAGGAGCCCCGCACGGCCGGCGCCCCTGGACGCACCGGCACCGCGGCTTCCGGCCACGTGGTTTCCATAGCAACGGCGGCGCCGGCCGCCGAGCCCCCCCCCCAGACGCCCCCAGGTCAGAGGTCATCTCTGTGGCAACGGAAACCTCCCGCGCTATGGCGGCTGGGACGGGCCGCTTCCACCGCATTGCGCCGCTGAGGTCCCGGCGCCCCGAGGCTGCGAGCGCCTGGGGGTGGGTCCCGGGCGCTCTGGCCATGGGTGACAGCCGGAGGAGGCCAGCGCGGCGCTGCGTGCGCCCTCTCCTGAAGGCTCAATTAGGCGGACTCCGAGCTCGGCTGTAGCCAGGTCACCAAGGGGCCCGACTCCTGGGAGCCGCTCGGGGCCGTCGAGGTGGCCGGCTCGCGGCTTGCAGAAAACGAACAGGGACCCGCCGCTGTGAAAGGCAGGGGCTCTGCCCGCAGCCGTGCGCTCGCCAGGCCTTCTCGTCGCTGACGCCTCGGCGGCCCGGCGCCTGCACCTCGGACTGTGTCTCCTGAAAGGAGGAAGCTGGAGAGATCAGCGTGGGTGAGGGAAGGGCAGGGGGCGCGCAAGTTGGAAGATGACTGCTTTAAAACGGAGAAGAACGAAGTATAAAGGGAGGGGGCGCCTCCTTACAAAGCAACCGGAACTCGAGGCTCTTGAGGAGCCGTCCCCTCAAGAACAAAAACATGTCACAAAGGAGGGTCCCAGGTACCCTCTTCAGAAAAAAGAGCTCAGAAAAGAGGAACAATTCTCTCAACTGTATTGCGGAATGCCTTCCTTTTTAAGGACAAGAAAATTAGAGACTAGAAAAGAAAATGAGGGGAGCTCTTAGAGAGGAACCGAATGGTGCCGGAACATTTGCTATTTAAAGGCTGAGAGTGCCAGAAGGGGAGAAGGCGATTGGCTCTGGAGCTTGTGTTCTGAGGAAGGCCTCAAGTTTCGAGACTTCGAATGAAGGTGTTATAAAATGTGGGCCCAGGGAATGTTTGCAAACCACGCTTCGGGATGCCCTGTCATGGCGGATGAAGAGCAAGAAGGCTGCTAAGGCTTTCTTCCTTCTTCCTTTTTTTGATTTATCATTTAGAAGCCAAATTCTTTGTTAGCTCTGCTGGAAAGAAGTCAGCATTAAGTGAACCTAACCAAGTCAAATTTATGATACTGCTAGTTATAGTCCCACAGTTAACTTTCTCAGAGAACCCTATTTTTCACTATTAATTCGTTTAATAAAAAATGTATTAAAAACCTGCTATGTGTCATAACCAGAGTTTTTTGTCAGGGGACAGTGATAAAGGCAACAGTGTCCAACAGTTGTTGGGTAACTTTCCTAGATGGTCTTAGTAGGTTAGATAAACAAAAACTTCGGAACTCCCTGTAAAACATGTCTGCACTATGCCTCCTCTTGTCCTTCACATTTAGGAAGACGCTAAGAATTCCTCCTTTCAACTTCCCTTCATCATCCTACCTTTTACATTCTGACCAAAGCAGAAAGTTTGTAGCAATTAGAGAGAGAGATACACAGGAAAAACATCAGGACATACTTGGTCCTTAAAAGGCAGAATAGCAAAAATATTAGTGCATCACTAGAGACCTATGGAGGAACTGAGAAGTCTCCCTCAGAAAATATCTGCCCTTCAGTGCTCAGGTTCAACTCTTATAAATAAATCTGGTATATGGTACATAAACTAGAACTCTAAAGAACACCACACAGACTCTGGCACTGGGCAGGAAGATGTGTCAGTAGGTGTTGCTCTCCTGGAGCTGGTACTAAGTTGGGTTCAAAGGTTTTATTAAGAATATAGGCACAAGACAATGTCTCATTTAAAACTTAATAGAGGAGCTTCAAATATATCTTTCAAACATCCCAACTGTTTCCCCTTAAGGCATAAGAAACTATTGTGAATAAATGCTTCCATTTTGAGACATTTACACAGTATTTATAGAAAGCTTATGAGTCAATTGAGTGAGTTATGATGCCAAAATGTGCAAACGAGCAAAAACTTTGGTTGTTGTCCTTGTTACCATATGTACAAAAACACTTCACAAAAGTCCCCAATGTTTGTGTTGCTAAAACATGGAAGACTGGGTTTGAACATTTTTAAAGGAATGGTTCCATGAGGGAAATGTGAAATACAGTATAGAAGTAGCTTTTGCACCTTCTGAAAGCAATGCATCATTTGAGCGAATGTTCTCAGTTATGGATGCTGTCTAAGATGAGAACAGGCTGGATACAAGTACAGCCAAAGTCATCTTCATCGTTAAAACCAAGTTTAGATTATCATGCACTGGATTTTACGCTTGTTAACTTAGATATTTTAGTAACTAAAGCTTCCCGGGTGGAGTCCAAGGCCAGCTCCTATTACACAGAATCCCACTCTAAAGGCAAGCATGTTCGAAGGAGAAGAACCTTACACCAGTTTGGTGTTCCAGCCATGCAGTCTGAATTCTATGTCTCCATTTGATATATACTCAATGTTTAGAAATACAGAGGGTGGGGCCATTTGTGGCCCATTCAGCTCTACAGGAAACCAGGATGAGTCGGCAGGCTGAGAAGGAAAAGGAGTACAAAATGCTTACTCTCTTTTTTCTTCCTCTAAATGTCATGACAGCCCTGGATGTAAAGCAAAGAGCTTTAAAAGAATGATGTATATTTAAATGAGCAACAATGGCATAGCAGGTGTTTTGGCACCTAAAACAACTTAGTGAAGCAAGCAGAGCTGAAAGACACCAAAACAAGTAGGAGATAGAAAGTGACAATGAATTCTACCCAGCCCTGCTTGTTTCATCTCAAACTGGCAGAGAGGGAGACTCAGTTCAGGAAAGGGAACACTCAGGGCCACGAGTTTGTGGGATTTTCTAAATGTGCTCTGCGGAATAGGTCTGGTGCGTTGCTTCACACCCTCCCAGCAGCTAACACTGGGACTCAATAAAATTATCTTTGATTACAATGTATCTTTAAATCTGTGCTTTCCCACATCCTATCAAGCCATGGAAGTTTGGGGGGGCTCCTGTGTGGTTGAGTGGGTGAATGTATTTGAGGGTCTGTGCCTTCCCTTGCTTGTTTTACATTAGATGTCTGAAGGGATATCCATGATGTGACCTTAGTATTTATCTTTATTGTGGCTTTTTTTTTTTTTCCAATCACATTTCTTTCTTTAGCAGCCAATACTAAAAGTTCAGTGACCCAAACTGGTCTGTGAAACACATTGGTCAGTCCAAACTATCATGACTGGTTTAAAGAAACATATCAAGCCCTCCTCCAGGCAAAATAACTGCCTTGGACCGAGTATTCCCCATTTACTGATTTGCCTAAAATATAGTCACCTTACATGACTCATACAGTGAAAGTTGAAGCAGGTAACATTTATTCTAAACATACAGCTATTGCTCTACGAGCAAAGTAGGGGAAAGTAGGACATTTAATTAAACAGGGGTCTGTATGTGTGTTCTCCGTTCATAGTTGTATTGTGAGATATTGGACGTTTTTATGAAGATAGTAAATTTATATCCAGGATTTCTAAGCTATTGCAATTTATTTTACAAAGCATGTATTGTGCAAATATATTCTTCATGTTATTTTCCAGTTAAATTTTACATACAAACAACTACAAAAAAACTATTTAATTGCCAACTCTTATTTAACTACTAATTAATAACTTTGGGGTAGATATATAACTTTGTCCATACATTCATGACTCTATTATCTGCTTATTTTCACGCCAACCTGATTATACAGCAATGCTCTGAAATTCCTCCCAGGAACCCTTGGCCAAACCACGTACACTTGTTGATAATTTAAAGAATTGGGAATAATCAGTAAATTATTTTATAACTTGCAAAGATGGGGAAGAAAAATTATTCTAAGAAGAAGTATTTACACCAAATTCATGATCCTAGCGCTGGTACTTGGCAATATTCTGCCAAGCTTCTTAGTCTGAAACCAGTTAATTGTCTTCTATTTAGATTTAAGATAACATAATAGGTAGTAGTCAATCTGTTCTTTTTGGTTTTAGCAGTTAAGAGGATTTTGTCTTTGCTTTATATTAATTACCCAATTAACTTCTTAGTTGTACTGCTATCTGGGGATCAAAAACCTGCAAATGATTTTAGGCTTCCTGTTAATAGCAGAAGGAGAATTGAACTCAACCAACTACAGTCCTGAAAGGGAATGGCCAAGCATGAGTTTGCTTCAAGCTCAAAAGGCAAAAACTTTTAGGAGGTGAGATAAATAGTGTGACACGTTAATGTCCCATTTTTAAAATAATTTACAAAATGCTCCAGCTCCCAGGTTGGAACTCTAACCCCTGGTGATCTCAGACTAAATTCTCCTATTAGAATAGTTGGTGATGTCGTTAGCACACTTTGAGTTAACCCATCAATTCACACCCAAGCACTTTAGCATTCATAAGCTGCAAAATAAATTGCTCTAAAAACAATTTGTCATTTGTTTGACACCTTCTAAACCGCCTTGGAAGGGAAAAAAATCTGCTTTATTCCAGAGAGAGGAAAGTGGGTGGGGTGGGGGAGGTGTAATCAAAAGATTTTGAATCCTGTATAGGGGGAAACTAGTGTTTCCAGTAAAATTGTTTACAAAAAAATTATAAAGGCCAGTGAGGAAACTTAGTGTTCCATTATAATTATTTCCCACTCTCCAGTACTACAGAGGGGCTGACTTCAAGGTCCCTAGACAAATGGCTGGGTCTAAAAAAATGCTTTTACAGTATTCCTTTCTCAGAAGGGAGCTAAATCTTTTCACAGAAGGACACAAGAAGGCTTCAAAAACCACTATTTTTACTGTGTGAAGGAGTAACCCCTCCCCTCCCAGCTGCAGCCCCGGGCTTGTCCCACTTTGGAAATCTTGCAAAAAGGGTCCTCACACGAACTTGTGAGACAGCACTGTTGCGGACCTAGGTATGACCAAAGCATCAGCAGGGTTGGGCTTGGTGCCGAGGTTGGGGTGCGCCTCCCGGCCGAATTGGAAATGGGGGTGCTAAGGTAACAGCACTGCTTTCTCCTTGGGTAATTCTCAGGATGGTGGTATCATTTCAGAGCTGCTAAACGCTGAGGAGTTAAGCGAGAGAAGGGTAAAAGGACAGGGACGGAGGAGGGGTGGGGGAGGAAGGAACCGAGGGGCACCGGCAGAAGCGGGTAGAGCTGGGGCACAAGGATGAGAATTCCAGGACCGAGGCACGGAGCTCACTGCAGCACCGCGCCCGCGGGCAGCCTCCCAGAGGCTACTCCCAGAGCCTCTACAGCCCCCAAACGTCCCCGCTGGGGCAACCGCCCGGGCGTCCTCCGCCAGCACGCGAGCATCTGCCCTCTTGGACGGTCTAACAACTCATAGTTTCCCTTCTGTTGCAGCAGTGGGGCCACGCAGGGTGCTCAGCCTCACACCCACCGCCCCCATCCCCGCCCACCCACTCCTCCTCCTCCTCCGCTCCGACACCCGGAGGCGGCAGCCCCCTCGGAGCGCGCCGCCCCAGCTGCGCTGCCTTGGCAGGGTTCGGAGGCAAGGAGGCAGCGGCCACTTGCTGCCCAGCCGCTGGGGCTCCGGGGGCCAGGGCGGCCCCCGGCTGAGCTCAGGGTGTCAGGGCGGCCGTGAGGAGCCATGATCTACTACACCGCAGTGCCAGCGTCAGGAGCCTCCAGCGCCCGGACTGCCACTGCAGGACGACCCGGCCCCTCGCCCCCCCAAGGCGGCCCCAGACACAAACACCCGGCCCGGGGTCCCTCCTCAGCCTGAACGGAGCTGGGGCACGCCACACACCCCCGCTGCCAGCGCGCGCGGCTCCCGGAGCCGCTGCGCCCAGCCTCCTCCCCGGCGCGCCGCCGCCACCACGCAGCCCTCCGGCCTGGCCTCGCCGGGTTTCTCGCCCACAGCTCCGCGGCCGCCCCCAAACGCCTCAGACTGAGATACCGGGAGGTGAACCTGGGGAACCCGGCTCCCCGAATCACCTGCATTTGCATTTCTTATGTAATGTACTGCAAGTTTCCCGGTTGGAGCCCTTTGGAATGGGGGCGCACGATCACCGGGATGCTGAAGCAGGAAACCACCGCCGGGCTCCTCCTACGCTTGGGACCCGGACGCCGGGCATTGATACTGCTTTTTAAAAGAGGGGTTTAAATTCCATATACTAGAGGGGCCGGGCTCATCCTTTCGGTCTGGGGTTCCCCCACCCCAGGCATAAGCCCTGCTCAAGCATTCCCGGTGGCAGGAGGTGTCGGAGGCAGACCAGGGAATGAGTTAACACCCGGGCGCCGGGAGCGAGACGGGGGAGGGAGGCGGGGGCTGACGGAGAAGCGGGGCTGCGAGGGAGGGGGCCTCTTCTACTTTGCTAAAGGAGATGGGGTGGCGAATATCGTGCAAGCTGATCAGAAAGTCTAGAGCAGGTTCTCAGCACCGAGCTACGTCCCCGAACCTGCAGCAGAAGTAAGGAGAGCTCGCGGGTCTTTTTTCTGGCAACTACCGAAGCTTCAGCTGCCTCGGGCAAAATCTTAAGCCATAGCCCTTCAATATTCCACCAAACACAGGCAACCAAATATATTAAAAAAAAAAAAAAAAAAAGTTTACTCCTCCCTCCTAGTGATGGATTGTGTCACGGCCAAGAGAAGCCGATAATGGTTTTCGGGCACACAGACGCGATCCAGCCGTTCCTTGTTTATCCATGCAACACCTCTATATGCAACACTGTCCTGGTTCCTTCTGTTTCCCCTGCCTTCCTGCATAGCAGAACTGCAGAGCTAGCTCAATGAGCAACAGACAGGTTATTAGGAGGAAAAACATAACATGATGCATGTTTTGCTTACCAGTTGGGTTCTTGTTTTTCTTAAGACTCTTGCCACAAAGACACTGCAGCATATGCGTTCCTTTGCTGAAAATGTTCCAAAGAAACCACATTGATTTGGGCGAAAAGCAATCCAGCAGCTTAGACACCCTGAGAAAGAAGAGATCCTTGTGGTTGCATAATAATAATTTGAAATCAGTTCTCCTGAAGAGGGGCACCGGTTTTACCATAGGAAAAACGATAATATTCCGGATCTTCTCCCAGTTTTTTCCCCTCACGTGGTATATTTCTTTGAGACTTCTCAGTGATGGTTTTTTTTCGGCCAGGGTGAATGATTTATCCCCTCGATCACCACTGGATTATTACCAAAGGGTTGAGAAAAAAATCCTTTTCAGCATGAAGCCAAACAAAAAAGCAAAGAAATCCCAGCTGAGACCAGAACTAATCAGGGAGAACAGTAATGCACAAAAGATCCCCAAAGAGAAAACCATAGCCTTTTACTTGATCGCTATGAGGATGGGTGGGTCTGCAGAAGGCAAAGCAGGATTCATCTCACTGAGAGAAGACTGCCATTGTGTAGTCCCTAGGAGAGAAGGAAAAAAAAAAAGGAAAGAAAGAAAGAAAGAAAAAAAAGAAAAAAAAAACCACCAGCACACACACTCACACACCAATACCACCTCCGAGATCGAGTCTGACAGCCGAAGACACAGCCTGCCTTCTCCCAGGGTCGATTTTTTTTTTATAATCAATCGCCAGTGCTCAGTGGGATCGGATTGAACCTGCAGTTCTCAATCACCACGAAGAAAAGATGCAAATCTAGGTGCCCCCTCCCCTTGTCAGGCTGGTGGTAGGTAGAGAGCGCCACGGATCCCCTTCCTCCTTCCTCTCACTCTCCCAGTTTCCAACAACGGTGAGCATGAGGAAAATCTCCCCTCCGGATTCCTCGCCTGGCCTCGGATGTGAGTTACAGGCACTAGAGGGAGGAGGAGGAGGAGTTGAAGTTTGCATTGAAAAGACTGGCTTTCCATGACGTAGCCACGTGCTTTCAGACCCGTCACCAGTGAGATGCTTCCACCCGCCCCGGGAGGGCAGTGTCACTGCAGTCTCTCCGCTAGTTCGCCTCTTGAAATCCCCACCGCCCGCGCCCAGCCCCGACGTTGGACCCTCTGTCTCCTCTGCCCAGCATGAATCGGCTTGCCGATTGCTCTGGGGGCCATCGAACAGAACCTTTTGCTAAAAGTGAATTTTGAAAAGGAAAATTAACAATTATG
This sequence comes from Equus przewalskii, assembly GCF_037783145.1. NCBI lineage: Eukaryota > Metazoa > Chordata > Mammalia > Perissodactyla > Equidae > Equus > Equus przewalskii. The sequence goes on from NC_091846.1 coordinate 71,045,478, forward strand.
ATTAGTAAACCTTAGAAAATACATGGGAGGGTAGGTTTAAAGAGAAACTGTAGTTTAATTCCAGTCCTCACAGCCAAAATTAGTTCCACCTTACATATTCCAAAGCAGCATCTAAAGCTTCTAAAACATTAGGGAAAACTCAAGTTCCTTTAGTTCTCATTATTTGAATCCTACTTAAAGTACTGTTGGAAAAATGTAAAGTAGGCATATGACAAATATGTACTTGCAGGAACAGCCTGTTAAAAAGTCAATCACTAAAATCTGGCTGACAAGCTATATTTTGGTGGGAAGGGTCATATGTACATGAGAAAATTTATGCCTTCTCTAAACAGAAAACCCATTATCCTCAAATAATTTTTCTGTACAGAAAGCACTCTGCTTAAATTACACCCTAATTCATTGCTTGTTTCTGCACCCATTAATTGACCTAACACTAAAATCACACTCATTCACTTCTCATCTACACTAATATACAACTGTGTCACCACGATCTAACCCTAACAAAACTGGCAAATTTTCTGTTTCACCAACATATAACCCAGCTTCCTACTTTCACAGAAATAGTAAGATTTAGGGCAGAGCTGTTGACTTATTTTATCTTGTTTGAGAAAAAAATGCAAAGAATAAAATGGTACAAACTATTGGAAAGAATTGTATAACAAACCCCAATGAACTCACTGCTCAAAATTAACAAATATTAGCATTTCATCACATCTGTGAGTTGAGCATTTTGGAAAAGTAGAACATGACTCTCATTCTTGTTAGGTAAATGAATTAAAGTTGTGCCAGCTTATTTCCACTTTTATGGGAAAATTGACATAAAAGTTTTACTCTAATTTAAAAATACATGTCTGGAAGCTCTGTTTTAATTTCAAAAAATTAAAACTACTCCCTCTACTGCATGGGATATCAAACTATTTTATAAACAGATGTAGATTTATGTTAAGGATTGATAGAAGAAAGTGATTTTAAAGAAAATTAACTCCTTGATTATCAGTTATCAAAAATGAAAATGTAATAAACAATTTTCCCACTGTTAGGGTTTTCTAATATTTAAGAAGCATTCTGAGATGCCAAAATTTGCATCCAACATCCTGAAGCCTTTTGGGAAACATCAGTCAATTTTAGGTGAGATAGAAAAGGAATTTAAAACAAGTAAATTCTATTAAAGTTAAGAAACTAGAAAATTAAATAGTGATGGACTCACTGTGCCAAAAGTATCGTGTCATACAGCTTAAAGAAATGACTGAGAGAACTGCAGTTCAAATAAAGTTTGGAAAGTAAAGAAAGAGTCCACGAATTTAATGCCAAAAGACTTAGCAGAAGCAGGCTGAAATAAAAATTGAAGAGCAGAATTCTTTTTTGAAAGAAGAAAAATGGGATGGCATTGCCAAATATTTAGGGAAGAATTTTTGGTATCAATCAATCAGGGACAGATATCACATACTGCTTCTCTATCGTTCCAGTGTCCTGTCGAGGGGTTCAGAATATCCCAGTATATTGCTACTGGACATAGGCCAGAGAAAGATTTGGATAAAAGATGTTCTCCATCAAGGTCTTCTGAACTCACACAGCTCTAAGGTTCTATAAAAGCTTGCCGAGTTCCCTGGGGTATTTCACAGGTAAAGTAAAATCTGGGGAGATGTTCTGTAATTGTTGCATCTTTTTATATGCTAAGCTTGTGTAAAGAGAGTATTTCTCAAACCAGCTCTTCTTGCATTTCCAAATTGAACTCTCTTCTCTACATTGTGACAGTGAATTTGATCCCTATTAAAATAAACAATGAGTGCCAGAAAGGTATGGTTTATTTTGCTATATATTGGTGGACAACTTATTACTTCTTTGTCCTGTGGCCTAAGGAACAACATAAAAGGTAATTAACTGTGATATTGTTTATTGAGAATCTATTATGTCAGGCACTGTGTTAGTTGCTTCTCATCTTTTATGCTATTTAAAGAAAGGAGAAATCTTTTATTACAGTGTATTAAATTTCTATAGTTCTTTACTATGTTTACTGATATTTACTTATGTTACATAGACTATTATTCACATTATTAAACAAACAAAATATACCAAATATTTTTGTCTGGAAAAGATGGCCTAACACTGATTCAATTTACCTTTGGTCCAAAGGACTTGCAATTTCTCATGAGCTCTGAGTGACCAAATTCAATTATTCAACCAATATCTATTAACCATCTACCCTGTGAGAGTAACTGTACAAGACTCCTTGTTGCATGCTACCTCATAAAATTAAACCAGGTTTCCAGTTACACAATAAAGACCAAAGTGGTCCGAGAGTCAGCCCAGATTTCTGGAGGCCTCCAGTTTAGGGATGATCCAGAGAGATTTACACTGACCTGAGTTCAGACTATTATTTAAGTTTTGTTTTGGAAGACATCAAAATGTTTAGTCACCCTCTGCCATGCTACATTCAAATCAATATTAGATGACAAAAAATGTAAACTACTGGAAAGTAAACGCAAGATTTAAAACATAAGTAAGGGAATATAGGGTAAGAAAAACTTATTGGTAACTGTAAGAACTGACAGTAAAATCTGTAGTGTATATAAATAGAAAAAATCTTGACTGTTTTCATAAGGTTGAAACAATATAAACCCACGACTCATAACCAAGCTCATTAAAAATTAAACTTACATTCAGCATATTATAGTAAACAAACCTAAAGTTCAGTGTAATGACCAGACTTTCAGGACACAATGAAATATACATTTTACTTTAATATAGGACGTGTGAACTTTCATAAGATTATAAAAACATCTTTGTAAGTGTAACTGTCTGAGCATGCTTTTTCTAATTGTTCCCAATAGTTACTCTTCTATTTCTTCCTTCCTTTTAGTAATAAAACTCCACTCTCACCACAGTTTTGGAAGGGCACATGGATATCCAGATAGAGAATATAATTCCCAGCCCCATTGCAATTAAGTATGGTCATGTGACTAGATTCTGACCAATGGGGTGTGAGCAGAAGTGCCCTGTTCAAAGCCCTGGTCACATTCTTCAAAGGAAGTTGCTTGTCTTCTACGGCTCTCTTTTGTCCTTTCTGTGAGCTGAAGGTTAACAGTGTGAGCAGCTTTGACACCATGGACAGGAACACAGCCCAGGAATGAAATACCAAGATAAAAGAAACCTGAGCCCTTGGACAGAGCCACCGACCTATCTTGGACTGCCCACTGTTAGAGGACAGAGAAAGAAACTTTCATTTTGTCTGAGCCACTATGTTTTTGTGTGAATTTGTTACAGCAGCTTATCCTGTTTACTATCTTACGGACTGGTCTACTGTTAATAATAATACACTTATGTTTGGGTTATTTGTTTATGTTAAAATGATACAGAACACAAGTATGCCACAGATAACCTACGGCTTTATCCAGAACACGCTGCTCTCTTTTCCCTTCACTGTAGCAGCTACTTGTCCCTTAGCCACCTCTCACAAGCTACTCTAGCTTATCTTCACCACAGTGCAAACATCTGAGGGTCACATCTGACTCCCCTTGTCTCCTTCTTTGCCCTGCTCCCTGCCCCTTGAATGTAACCTAGGACAGTTTAGAGCTCATGAACTTGATGAGAAAGCTTTGAGTACTGAAAGGAAAAGAAAAGCAGGGGGGAAAGCGATTGGAAGAAAGAGTTGATCAGAGAGAGAAAAAGAAGACCAATGTATGTACAAGGACCTCAGTGTCTATGTTTACTTTGGAAAACTTTTTCTAAAAGATAGCCCCTTTTGTTGTTTGCACACTTATTCCGTCTCTATTGTTGGTGTTAATTACCATCTTTTGTTTGTTTGTTTGTTTGTTGGTGAGGAAGACTGTCCTTGAGCTAACATCAGTTGCCAATCTTCCTCTTCTTTCTTGAGGAAGATTGTCACTCAACAAAGATCCGTGCCAATCTTCCTCTATTTTGTATGTGGGACACCACCACAGCATAGCTTGATGAGCAGTATGTAGGTCCATGCCCGGGATCTGAAGCTGTAAACCTCAGGCTGCTGAAGTGGAGTGTGCAAATTTAACCACTATGCCACTGGGCTGGCCCCTTACCATCATTTGTTTAAGGAATAATTCTAAATTTCACATCACTGTACTACTCATTAGTACCACTACTTTCTTCCTCTCCCCATCTTCCTACATTGATTCATGGCATAGAAAACCTCTGCTCCTCTCTTCTGGAGGGAATAGTCTTGAAAGGTAACTCTAGCCCTTCTATCTGCCTCCTCCCAATTTCTCATTGAAGGAGGAATGACTTAAGTGGCCTGGCCCCTTCTCTCTCTCTCTTTGTGATCTGCCTGCAAGAAGTTTTCAGACTCCTCTGTGGGAAGCATTGGGTCAGGCTCAGAGTCCACAGCCTGTCTTCTAGAAGCAGGTCTGGAGACCAATCTCTCTCTGAGCTCTCTATGGGGCGTGTAGCGGACATCATGAGTGCCTCACACATATCCTTTCCATCCTAACATATCCATGTGCTGTGATCTACCTCCAGCTTCCAGTTTCCCCATCTCCAAATCCAAGGGATTTTTGTCCAAACCATGGAAGGCCCCTCTCTCCAGGCACTCACAGAAAAGCCTGGGAAGTAACACGCCCTAGAATTTCTCTGTGACTGAATACCTCAGCTCTTTTACCCCTGGGAGGGATAATGATGAGGCATGTGTTTTACATCCTTTCCCAGAGTTTCCCTGTGGGATTAAGACACAGTCTCCCACCGGGATAGTTGGCTCATCAACATGATAGTGGCCCTCTCCCCTTCCCTATATCGGTCCCCCACTCATCTGCTATATTGTCTCCCAAATAAACTACTTACACTAGGATCTTCATCCTCCACAGAAACCCAAACCAAGACAGGATTGAAGAGGGAAGGCAGGGGTTCTGGGTAAATGTGTGTGCTCTCCAGATCCAAATTCTTTGCTGAGTGGCCACTGCAGTTTCCAGATGTGGGGGAAGTATTTAGGGAGACCAATTTTTGTCCACAGTTCGAATTTCATTCCCCAAAACAACCTTGTCAGCAATAAAACTAATATTTTTATTTCCATCTTTCTAACTCGTGTGGCTGTATTTCTTAACTGAATCTGAACTCAGAAGTGGAGGGAAGGGGGAGAATTACTTATCACCCCTTAGAGCCCCAAATACTAGAAAATAATGTAAGAAAAAAATCCCCCTCTTTGTTCCTACTATGTTCACAGTATAGTAATAAAACAGTGAGGAACCTGCCAAGAGATACAGGTAAAAACAGGTGAATTCCATTGAGTCCTCAGAAATATGAGTTTCTCTTGACAAAATGCCAAGAGGCTTCATTTCTCACCTAAGTGCACTTTGTCTCAGCCCATATAGATATTCCTGACAGTAAAGCCCCAATTCCCTGTACAGCCCCACTAAGAGTTCAGAGGGCCTTTTCTGAGGAGGTGGGAGTGAACCTCAGACAAGTAGAATTGGCTCTAAACAATTAGAGAACCTACGTGGCATGGCTCCTTGTATGAATGTCTCTGGATCTTATAACCCATGCCTCCTATTAATAAACAGGTTAAGTCTTCTTTAATGTGATTTAAATTTCAACATGAATTAAATATCTTGACTAAAACCAACTCAAAGCAATGGTAATTTTTTGGAGGCTACTTCAAGCTACCTTCTACCTTCTCTTCACTAACCCTAAATTTTGTTATGCCTTATTCTAGGTGAGTATGCCTCTGGTTCAAAAACATTGTTCATCAATGATTTGAGGTGTTCTAAAGGGAAACTACATTTTCTGTCAATAGAATCCTGTTCCTTAATCTCCATAACTCTTGAATGGTACAACTTTGGATATATATCATTTTACATCTGGAAATTACAGGAGAAATTTGTCTACTGAACTTTCCCAATTTGGGGAGAGATTTATATATTCAAAAATTATTTACCCTGAACAATAGTTCACTTTCTAAAATTTAGGTAACTGGGGAATAAGAATAACATTATTGAATATATACCTAAATAGAAGAGGTGCATCCCTCCACATAGTGAATGTCTGTGGTCAACTCAGCACCACCAACGCCCTGTTCCAAGCTCACCTAAAGAAGCCAGGCACAGACTTCCCAGACTGCTCTTTCTGTGTGGTTCCAGGTTAGCTGTCTCCCAAGAGAGGCCCTCAAGTTAGATTCGGAAGGCAGAAGAGAAGAAGAGGCCTATTCTCTAAAGGCAATTGCCTGTCAGGGTGAGATTCACAGTGGATTCCTGGTGCATCCTTGAGAACCATAGCTTTCCTAAGAATCATGGCAGCATCCCACTCAACTCTTGAGAGCACTCACTTTCAGTGCTTCAGGCTGAGATCATGGATAATATTTGACCTGACTTTCATCCGCTGCTTTTCCAACAGTTCTAAGTCCCCAATTCCCATATTAAAACAGTTTGAAACAAAAGACATCAAATGACTTCAGTTTTCCTGACCTTTCCCAGATGGATACGCTGTATTTTCACTGCCTAGGTACCTCTTTATAGGTACCTGGTGCCTCGTTCATAAAGAATTCTCTTTGAATTTGTGATGGCTTACTTGATACCTAAACATCTGGTATGACAAGGAGACCTTCTATCCAGGATCCACATGTTTTATCACATATTATTAAATGTATAAACAGAGATTATTTCCTCCTAGAAGAGTTTGTTGAGCACCCTACCCAACATGGGCTTCCGGAAGGCCATTTTTGGGAGAGAATCAAGTTGAATATGTAGCGCTTTTCACTTCGAATTGAATGAAAATTATTTGGTTGGGCTTATTTTTATGTTTCCTCAAAAAAAGAGTTTATAAAATCAAATTCAATTCTCTCATAAGAAAATGCGTGGAATTATTTTCCTCGTAAACCCAAATTTTCTGATAAGTTAAATTGTGTCATTCACAAAGCCACTGATCAAAATTAATGTGAAAATTGCAATTTGTGAAAAAAAGTGTCATATATTCTAACATTTAGATTACAAAGTAAATGAAGAAAAATGCCAACTCAGGGAGAATTTACATTCCAAAAAGTAAATGGCACAAGTTTGTTGGCCATAAATTCCCAGAGGTCAAAAATTAAGGCTACTTAACTTGCTTAGTACAGCACCCTAATAATCTCAGATGTATACATGTTTAATTATTCATGTCCTGAATATGTAATTTCCACATATATTTAGATTCTGAAGATTATATTATGAGAAAAAATCCCATTTCTTTGTTCACGTCAATAGACATCCTCATGAACATTTACAATATTGTAGATTTAAGTGCACATAATCGAATTGCTGTCCATGCAGGTGTGAAAAATATTTAAAATATTGTGTTTGAACATTGATTTGGCTTAACGTATTATTGGCATCTGGACAATAATGCAGTTTTACTTTATTACTTGTCTAAATGGGATAAATAATAGAATACACACACATGTATAATTGCTCAAGATAATTACTACTTAGCATTAACTTTGTTTTTTTTTAAAATAAGTAATACATAAGTAGCCAAGCATATCCAGGCCAATATTTTAGGTTATATTTAAGGAATTCATAATTTGGATAAAATTGGAATAAAAGTATACAAAAGTCATACTTTAACCTCAATATCAACCCCTTTCGTTTAATCAATAGATATTTCTCAAGCTCTGACACATATTAGGACTTTTTTGCTTATTTTTATTTTAATTTTTTAAATAAGCACATGCTTTATATAAGCATTCCCAAGTTTTTAAATGTGTTTATTTTAAAGCTCCATTATAAGTTGAGTCGGATACTATTCCTTTAAGGCAATATTTTAAAGTAAGATTTTCAAATACGTTCAGGTAGCAGAAGGCGGGCAGTCATGGTGCTCAGTGCAGAGCCACATAAAATATTGTTACAGTAAACTTAAAGTTATGTACTTTTCAGATGATCCTATACCATCTTTCTTTTTTTTTTTTTAAGATTGGAACCTGAGCTAACAACTGTTGCAATCTTCTTATTTTTTTCTTTCTGCTTTTTCTCCCCAAATCCTCCCAGTACGTAGTTGTATATTTTAGCTCTGGGTCCTTCCAGTTGTGGCACGTGGGACACTGCCTCAACGTTGCCTGATGAGCCTGCCATGTGCGGGCCCAGGATCCCAAACAACGAAACCCCGGGCCGTCACAGGGGACTGCGCAAACTTAACTACTCTGCCACGGGCTGGCCCCCATACCAACTTTATTAGATTACAGTAGGAATATTAGCAGCAACAGGCACCAAAATCTCAAGTTGAATTTGGGAGAAAAAATAAAATGGAAAAATATCCAATAATCAATAATATTTGTTTTATTTCCTGCGATATGGGAAAAAAAGACCACCACTTGCAGCAAAACGTGGTTAATTCTTGAACACTTAACTTCAAAGGTAGCTAACCAAGGCAGAGCATGAGTCAGGACTAAAATGCAAGCTGTGCTCCATTTGCTAACCCAGTGACCTAGGCATCATCCCAGACTACGGAAGGCATCTTCTAATTGGTTCACCCCAGAAGAACTGCCTTTTTCTCATTGGTCCTCCAGAGGTAGTGCCTTTTTCTGATTGGTCAGCCCAGAGGATATGCTTTTTCTGACTAGTCTGCCTAGAAGGGGTGCCTTTTTTCTAATTGGTCCACCCAGAGGAGACGTTTTTTTCTAATTTGTAGAGCCCTGGATACCTGCTGTGCTAAGGCGACCTACATTGAAGTACCGTGAGACCAAGGAGACCAATCTCTAGAGAAGAGAGTGTTCAGACACATAAGATTCATCAAAGAAGATAGATTCAGAGGGAATAGTGAGTTTTGAATATAGTACGAAGTTTGAAATTTAGATTGTTTGTGGCTCATCTTCCACCTTTTTCTAATTGATCAGGCCAGAAGACAATGTGCCTGATGATATTCTAAATACATTGTCGTTCCTTAAAATCTGAGTGCTAATCACTGAACACATTAAAATTCTTCGTACCCAAGGTTATTCTCAAGCACCACGTGGCTCCAACCTATTATATGTCAATTTCTGCACGTGAAGAATATTTATCTCAAATATGCAAAAGTCAGCTTTGAATGGCATTGAACCAAAAGCAGGGTGGACCGCTGGTCCGTGTCTAATGTATTTGAGGATTAATAGTTCTATTTATTTGAAAAATATTTTCAAATCTATATCATGCATGCCTGCTGATTTTAACTCGGGCATTTAGCCAGCCAAGTCGTTAGAAATTTGGCCAGCCTCTAGGAGGGTTAGAAAATCTGTTTCTGAGTCTTGAGAAGATTTCAACTTTGTCTTCATAAGATCAACCAATGAAGGTTTAAAACTTCAGGCTATCTCCATTAATTTCCTCTCTCTAACCTCTCTAATTCCTCTCTCCTTCTCTCTCTGACATGTACCTTGCATGAACAGATACGTAAACACAACTATTTGAACTTAATTTTCCCTAAATTGACCATTCATTTCTGACATGTTTAAAAAAGAACTAAGAGACTTGAGGCTGCCTGCAAAAGGGCTTCTGTGGGTGTTTCTTTAAAAGCACTGGCTTTAGGGGTGTAAGCATGTCGTCCAGGTTTGAGCCACTTCCACAGAATGGGGCTGAGTAAGATCCTATGAGGTTTGGCTTTTAAGTAGTTTTTCCAAGGCCAAGACATCATTTCTCTCACCTCCCCTGCACCACCTGCATCCACATTAAAGTTATAGAAAAGGAGAAAGTTAACAAGCAAGTCATGAGCAAAATGCTTCATTAACCCCTTGCACTCTTCAATGTTATATTTGTATGTCTAAAAGTAGACTAATTTGTGGGAAAACGTGATAAAGTCTGTTTTTATTTTAAGCTATTCTTCACAATAACTTATAAGCTGTCTTTTAATTATCCACCTATTAAGATTTCTATCTTTTTTATAATTTTTCTGATTTTGATTCCTGTATTATTTTCTTTTTATTGTTATTCTCATTTTAAAGTATTATGCTTTGAGAATATGATGTGTTGAGACTTCCATAGGGCCTGGTACGTGGCTAATTTTTGCTCCCTGGTAACTCAAGATGTTTCTTTTTCTCTTTGATGATCTGTATTTTCTCCATGGTGTGCTTATGGATGGATTTCTTTTTACTGAGCCTACATTCTATGCAGCGTATATTATCCTTCAGTTCCAAAATTCTTAGTTATTATCTCTTCAGATATTTATTCTTTGCCATTCTCTCCATTCTCTTTTCCTGGAAATTCTAATACAGAAGTATTGGTTGCTTCTTACTTTAGGCCTTTGGTTCATGACTTCTTGCTCATGCTTGATGTACGTTGTGTTTTTATTTCTCTATTTAAGCATCTTAAACATGCTCACTTTACAGTCTCTGCCAGATTGTTCTATGAAGTAAATGTAATGTGGATAGAATTCACATTCTGTTGATCATGTTAGTGATCTTTCTCAGCATATGATTCAAATGTGGGTTGGAATTTTGGCTTTTAGAAGGTGGGCAGAAAGACTTTTGTTTACATTTTGGTTTGTCTCTTCTCCCTATGCCTCATGGGTGCCTCCATCCAGCACTTCCCAGGACTACAGTCCAGACCAGGACTGGTGGCATGGCTGGCGCTCAGAGCTGCAGTGATGCTCAGGATACCAGCCATTAAATCCCCAAGGCAGTGCTTGACCATGAGGCCTTGTCTTTATCCTCCCCTCTCCCTAAGCTCCTAACTACCCAAGTCCCAGGTGGGAGCAGGAACTGCTGTGTTTCAGAGTCTACTGACAAGATAGGGAGTCCCACCCAAGCTCCTGGCTTCCAGGCCTGGCTGGTCCTCAAGAACCAGATTCCCGGCTGCTTCTGCCCGACCTGAGCCTTACCGTAGCTTCAGCCTCCACCTCTGCTGAGAGTTTCTGTTCTATTTCTGGTCCCTCAAAATATCAATCTTTATTTTTGAACCTAGCTATGTAATCTTGGTTTTTGGTTTTTATATTATATCCATCACTGCCATGTAATTGGAGTAGAATAGGTAACTTAAGATGTGAATTTACTATGCTATATGTATTAACTGTCTAAATATCACCAAGTTTAATCATAAGTGTTTATCAGCAAACATTCAATGGCATGTGCATATATTTTTTTCTGATTAATGTGGGAGATATCAGCCCTCACTTCTCTACTGCTCACATCTTTTTGTAATCTGTGACTTTACAAACTTCTTTTCTTAAAGCTTTAGCATCAATATTGGCCAACTACAGACTAGACATTGCAACTGAGCAGTTTCACATGGTCTGAAATTTTCTTTTAGTATTCAAGACTTTTGTTGTTGCAAGTGACAGAAACAAAGCTCTATTGACTCCATTAAGTATGAGAGGAACAAAAATTTCACTGATTCTCAAGGCTGAAAGGAAAACAGATTTTCTGTCTATTATCTCTGTTCTTCTCAGTGTGTCAGCTTTATTCTCTTAGAGCAGCTTGTTCCAAAAGTTTGGGAAAAATGACTTCTGGGAGCTCTTAATTTATTATATCTCTCAGTTTCGGCAACAGAGAAGGTTTGAGATTATTCTCCAGACCCAAGTTTTGAAATTCCAGGGAAATATTCTGATCGATTCAGCTTACGTCAGTTGACCATCTCTGCTCCAATTAAAAGTGGCCATAGGTGTAGAGTACATAATAACCTGGCAGCACTCATTCAAAACATATGGATAAGATGGGAGGATACAGATCTTGGCAGGCAAGAGTATAGGTTTCCACCATCACTTTTAAACATAAAAGTAAAGATTATATTTGAACTCACAGGAAACAAAGATTGTATCAATCAGTGTTATTATTATTCTTAAGTACATTAAGAATGTAATATATATTCTTAACTACATTAAGAATGTAATATATGGGCCAGCTCGGCGGTGTAGTGGTTAAGTTTGCACACTCCACTTTGGTGGCCTGGGGTTTGCAGGTTCAGATCCCGGGCATGGACCTACACACCACTCATCAAGCCACACTGTGGTGGCATCCCACGTACAAAATAGAGGAAGATTGGCACAGATGCTAGCTCAGGGCCAATCTTCCTCACCAAAAAAAAAGAATTTAACATAGACAATTAGGCACTTGCAAAGTCATTGGAACCAAAGGAGGAACTGATGTCAGGGGGGCTGGTACTGAACTATAGGCTTCAGGAACAAAATAGGACAATAAATTATAGAAGTTGATCTAGACTAAAATTTAGACACTAATTATATAGCTAGTCAATCATTTCTTTTGGTAATGTGAAGATTAATAAAGTACGATCAGAAACTCCCTTATTTTCATTTAAAATAAATAAAGGGGAAACAGGTGCAGTTAGGGAGTTCTTCCGATAAACATTACATTGAGTAAGGTCTGGAATAAAATCAGTAACTCTGAAATTATCATAGCTACATTTTACGTGCTCAACTAATTTGTTTGATTTAAAGTCCTGCTCCTCCACAATAAAATAGACTATTTACATTTTTTAAATTTGTGATTTGTGTTTTTGTGAGTTACTTGTGCCTGCCTCCTTCCACGCTATATGTCACAAAGTCATCTCATTACAAGATACTTGCAAGAATAAGGAACAATAGGGGCCGTCCCGGTGGTGTAGCAGTTAAGTTTGCACATTCCCCTTCTCAGTGGCCCGGGGTTCACTGGTTCGGATCCCGGGTGTGGACACAGCACTGCTTGGCAAAAGCCATGCTGTGGTAGGCATCCCATGTATAAAGTAGAGGAAGATGGGTATGGATGCTAGCTCAGGGCCAGTCTTCCTCAGCAAAAAGAGGAGGATTGGCAGTAGTTAGCTCAGGGCTAATCTTCCTCAAAAAACAAAAAGAATAAGGAACAATAAATTAAGTATAAAATCAACCAAAGCTCGACCTGATCAGTGTACTTATGCTTCAAATTTGAGTTTTCAGGCAGGTAGGGAGAAAAGAAAAACATGATGAATTTTTAAAGTTTCAGGGGCCTGCCTGGTGGCGTAGCAGTTACGTTTGCACTCTCTGCTTCAGTGGCCTGGGGTTTGCCACTTCGGATCCTGGGCACAGACCTATCCACAAGCCATGCTGTGGGGGCATCCCACATATAACATAGAGGAAGATGGGCACAAATGTTAGCTCAGGGCCGGTCTTCCTCAGCAAAAAGAGAAAGATTGGGAGCAGATGTTAGCTCAGGGCTAATCTTCCTAAAAAAAAAAAGTTTCATTATAATAAATAATGGAGCATATCAGGTCATCAAAGAAATCAAATGTTGTCAGTACCTGGAAAACATAGTGAGTGCCTCCGTGAGAACCTGGAAATATAGGGAATAAACATTTACTTTAGCTAATGGTAATGGAAGACTAGATACTTTGTTCTAACACTCCAGCTGAAGACATCTTTCTCTTAAAAAATAAATAATAATATAATATAATAAGGAATGGCTAGGCCGAGATCTTAGATACAAAAAGAATTAAGAGACTTTAGCCCTGTATATGGTGCTGCTTCTGTCCTGGGGGAATTTATCAATTAGGACTAACTACTGAAAGGTTGAGTTATACTTGGGACAATATTCAATAGCTCTAGGGCCAGCAGTCAGAGAGTCTAGAACCAGCCAAAGGTTGGATCCTAAATGGCTCTACCCCAGGAAAAAGGGTGACTGCAAGAACTTCATGACTGAAGCCCAGCTTCAAGTCACTTGGTGGGCAAACAATCTCAAATTCTGGACTTAGATTAAAGGAATCCTTGGTGCAAGTACCCTAGAAGGAAAAAAATAAATCTCTACAGAGGAAGATAACATTACCTTATCCTTCAAAATATTTTTACAAATAATTTTATCACCTGTGTCTTCACTCAGAAACCTAGTATGACTGGATAGTTGCTATGTGGAATGCTTCCAGTAACTATGGCAGTGGGAGAGAGAGCATGGAAAAGCACGCACACCTTTAAAAGCTGCTTCTTCAAAGTGACGCACATCACTTCTGCTCATATTTCATTGCCTATTGCAATTCTTATGACCACACGTGGATTTGATAGAGTTGGGAAGTACAATCCTCCTGCCGGATGGGAAACCAGAGATTGGTCATTAATCATACAACTTTTCAGGTCCTGCCCTGCTGAACACTAAATATTTGTTTCCTTCTCCTTTCTCAATGCAAAGTACACTCAGCCCCTCTCCAAGGAGACAGCCAAAGTTTCCATCCAATCACCGTGCAAAGCCGGGATCCCTGAGTGGTACACAATAGTGTTTGCCCCTCACGCTCCCAAAAGACAGTGGGGAAGGGTAATACCAGTACACTCTCTGCACCGAAAAAGCAAAAAAAAAAAAGGAGACACAAAGAAGTCACTGTAAATAGCAAATTCAAAATCCTACTGAACAGATGCCATGAGGGATTTGGTATTCTGGGGATGGGATGTGCTCTGCTTTCTGGGAGTACCTCCCCAGCCCATTGTTCTCCATGCCCCTTGACTCAATGCCCCACAGGGCTTCCTTTTCTCCCCTATCATCCTTGACCAGAACTTGAGAAAGCGTTGAAAAATCTGCCCTCCTTGAGGGCTGAGCTTCTCAGCCAGCTTCCTTCTGGTGGAAATATGGGTGCTGTATCAGTCAGTTTGGGCAGCTGTAACAGAACACTATAAACTGAGTGGTCTATAAACAACAGAAATTTGTTTCTCACAGTTCTGGAGGTTGAGAAGTCCAAGATCAAGGCACTGACAGATTCAGTGTCTGGTGAGGGCCTTCTTACTTTTCAGAGATGGCTGTCTTTTTACTGTGTCCTCACATGGCAGAAAGGGGAAGGGATCTCTCTAGGGTCTCTTTTATAAGGGCATTAAACCCATTCATGAGATCTCTGTCCTTATGACCTGATCACCTTCCAAAGATTCCACCTCCAAGTGCCATCACATTGGGGATTAGGTTTCAATATACGAATCTGGGGTGGGGGAGACACAGACATTCAGTCTATAGCAGGCATCTAAGTGGCGTCTGAAGTATCAATAATAGTCTCTTTAAGTCCAAGCTGATGGCTCTTTGTGTACCACAATTCTCTCAAAAACTAAGGTAGCTTATTATCCATTTTTTTCCAATCAATTTTCTCGTCCCATGTTCTATAGTCAGTGTAATGCAGCAACCTTGTGTTTGTAAGGCATTGATGGGAGACCCACACACTTAGTCTCTTTTTCTTCAGCTGTTTTGTCCAACTAAAAGTATTTACTGGGAAAATGTTAATCTATTCAGAAATTTTAACAATTGGTGTGACAACCGTATTCTTTATTTGATGCTCACCTTAAGAATGACTTTTAATTAGCCTTTGACATTCAAAGAATTCCTCAATTCTATTTTTTTTGCGGGGGGGGGGGGGGAGATTAGCCCTGAGCTAACATCTGTTGCCAGTCTTTCTCTTTTTGCTGAGGAAGACTGGCCCTGAGCTAACATCCATGCCTATCTTCCTCTACTTTATATGTGGGATGCCTACGACAGCATGGCTTGCCAAGTGGTGCCATATCTGCACCTGGGGTCAAACTGGTGAACCCCGGGCTGCTGAAGTGGAACGTGTGAACTTAACCACTGCGCCACCAGGCTGGCCCCCCTCAATTCTCTCTTTTAACGTTTGAGTTTGAGACACATTTCTCTTTTCAACCTACAAGTCCCTGAATTTATAGACTATTTCTATTCTTTTTCATTATTGCTTGCAAAGCAGCCAGCATTGTTCTGATTTTGTTTCTTTCTTGTAATAAATTTTCATATACAGCCAACAGCAGCCAACACATGCTACTAAAAGTTTGTTTTCCCATGAAGTTACAAATTTATTAGGTATATAATTTGTTTTCTAAGTTAACATAGGCAACAATTTTACTAAGTAATTTGTCACTACATAACACGGATTACCATTCTTCTAGCTTCCATTATCAGTTTTCTTGCAAACTAATGCCTGGCCCATAAACCAAAGCCACATATTTTAGGTTGTTTGTTACAATAGCACTCCAGTCCTCATTCCAGTTTCTTTTTCAATCAGATGGATATGATTACACTGCAGTAATAAACAACTCTAGAATTTCAGTGGCTTAAAACAACAAATGTTTATTTCTATCTCACATTATATGTCCATCAGAAGTAGGATGATGGTACTGATCTCCATCGTTATTGTCCTCACTCTGGGTTGCAGCCTGATAGAAGAGACACTCCCCAGAACATTACCAATAACCACAGCAAAAAGAAAGAAGAGCATGATAAAACCTATACTGGCTCTAAAAGCTTCTGCCTAAAAATGACACACATCACTTCCACTCCCATGGTCACACACACCTGAGTTCAACATGGTGGCAAGTATAGTCCTAAGGCAGGAAGCAGTGCTATATATTGGTGGAAAATGTTAGAATCTATCATTAAAATCTATAAAGTAAAATAAATATACCTATTATTACTAAAGGAGATAAAAACCAAGCTTGAAAATTTCGGTAGGGAACTGGAAAATATAAAAAATGACATAGGAGATAAAAATAAAAGTAAAAATGCAGGATTCTAGAATTGAAAAATGCAACTGAAATTAAGAACTAGAGGGGCAGGTTTAAGAGCAGATCAAGGCAGGCTTAAGACAGAATATGTGAACTGGAAAAAATAACCATACAACATGCTACATAGATAGACAAAGATATGGCTAAGAATCACAGAGGAGGTTCCAAATTCTCCATTCACAAACCTGTGTTAAAGGAAGCAACAAACAGTATTCCCCAGGAAGAAGGAAGATGATCACATAATGAAAAATTGGAGATGCTGAAAGAAATGAAGAACAAATAAAGTGACAAGTAAAAGAGTTAATCTAAATAAATACTGACTCTAGAACAGTAACAATAATGTCTTATGAGGTTTATTTTCTATACAAAGAGAAATAAAATACATGATGGCAATAGGATTTGAGCAAGTAGGGGTAAATGGAGAAAAAATTTTCTCAGATCCTCACATTTCCTGGAAGAAGAGGAAAAATACCAATTAACATTAGACTTAGATAAGTTAAGAATGCATGTTGTAATATCTGGAGTAAGATTTCAGTAATAAAAATAGAGTATAACTTCCAAAATAATGGGAAAATGTGATCATAAAAATTATTAATCCCAAAGGAGGTAAGAAAGAAAAATTAAAGGAAACATAAAATAGGTTGAACAAATAGAATACACATAATAAGATGGAGATTTTAACCCAAATATATTGCTAATTATATTAAGTGTAAATGGATGAAAAGATTCAGATAAGGACAAAGACTTTCAGATTGGATTAAAAAAACTAACTTGTTTATAAGAGACATACTTGCAACATAAAGAATCAGAAAGAAAAAGTAATAATAATAAAAAAGATGCACCATGTAGACATTAAGCAAAAGAAAGTTTTACATCATAATGATGAAAGGTATAGTTTATCAGAAACACAAAACAAATTTTACATTTGTGTACACATATTAATGTGACTCCAAAATATTATTAAAAAATACACATATGAAAGAAAAAGTACAGAAATATACAATCATAATGGGAGATATTAATACTCTCAAGAAAACAAGCAGACAAAATATCAATAAGCATATAGAAGATTTAAACAGCATAATTAACATTAAGTAATGGATACAGATATATAAATACATAATCCTGCACTCCAAAATTAAGACTATATCTTCTTTTCAAGAAAACATGAAACATTTATAAAATTTGGTCATATGCTGGGGCACAAAGCAAGTCTTAACAAATTTCAAAGATATGAAACAGTACAGGGTATGTTCTCTAACCACAGAGTAATTACTTTAGAAATAAGTGCAAAAAATAAGTATAATCACCATATACTAGAAATAAGAAATACACATTTAAGTGACCCATGGTGAAAGAAGAAATCACAATGGAAATTTAAAATATTCAATGAATAATAATTTAAAAAATTCTATACGTTAAAATATATGGGCTATACCCAAAGCAGTAGTTAGAGGGAAATTTGCAATCTAAAAAGTTTACATTGGAAAAGAAGGAAGACTGAAATTTTTTTTGGGGGGGGGGTGCGTGGGGAGAAGAAGGTTGTCCCTGAGCTAACGTCTGTGCCAATCTTCCTCTATTTTGTATGTGGGACACTGCCACAGCATGGCTTTACTGCTACACCATTGGGCTAGCCCCAGAAGGCTGAAATTTTAATGAGCTAAGAGTCAATCACAAAACTTTAGTAAAAGAATAGTAAATTGCCCAAATAATGTGATAGAAAAAAATGAAATGAAATCAATAAAATGGGATATAAAAATAAACTAAAGAAGATCAATAAAATTTTGAAAAACTGACAAAACTGATAAACTCTGCCTCCCCCTCCAAAAATAAATGGAGACAGCACACACATGCACTTACATGCACACTGTTAGAAATGAAGAAGAGGCTATCACCACAGATTTTGCAGATATTAAAAAGAGAAAATTATGAGCAACTCGTATGAATATTTTTAATGTTACTTACTTGATTGACATAGCTTTGTGAATTATTATGAGGTACACACTCTTGCATCCATTTTACAGATCAAGATCAAGAAGAAGAATCATTCCAGCCCCTCAGAAGCCCCCAGTGTGTCCAATACCAACCACAGCTCTCTCCCCCCAAAAGTAACCACTCTCCTGGCTTTTAGAGCACTCACTTTCTTGCAGGAAATTCCAGGAAAGGAGCCTGAAGAAAAGCTGCCCATTAGGGAGAAGGAAATCATAGAGTGGAGTGTAACAAGCCAAGATAAAAGAAGTGAGGTAGAGAAATAAAGTGATGGTGGAGGGAAGGGTTAAGTTGGAAGAGTGACTCTAGTACCCTCAGATGGGAGGTACCAAAGATCGCTAATATTCCTGTAGGAATGGTCCAGTTGAAAGAGAAAGAAGTGAGCTTGGAGAGTGGAGAACTAATCAGGGCATGAGAAAGCTAAAAGAGATGGGATGCAGAGCCCAAATGAAGGATTGGAGGCATTGAACTTTTATAAAATGATCTCCCTCCCTCTGGAGGGACGAAGCACATGGGTTTAGATGCAGGTAGGTTTCTGGACTTGGAAATGAGAAGATGAAGAAATTCTTAGGTGATGATTTCAATGTTTCAGTGAATTAACAGTCAAATTTAAGAGTAGGGATGAAAGTATAGGAAGGGGGAATGAGAAGGGAAAGGAAGAGAAACAAAATAGTTAACTCAACGAGTGAGAGAGCAACTTACAAGACAAATCCAGCTGAGTTGTCAGTCAGGGTTGAGTGTCCCCCTGGAGTTTTGTATGATTTATTTAAAGGAAAACCAGTCTGCCTGGCTGCATTTTTTTCCTCCTGCAACATTCATCTGTCTGTATGTAAGCACAGAACTCATGGTTGGATGGTTGAGTCATCACAGTCTGGGGTTTTACCAGGCAAAAACAACAGAAGGAGAGAGAAGGTTAAGGAGATTGCAAGGGAGTAATAATAATGATAAGCCATGGGTTCTCAGCTGCACAAGAAAGAAGATGAAAACAGAAGGGGGGTGTTAGATAGTAAGAAAGCGTTGGGGTAGATTAATTGGAGAGAATTAATTGATAAGAAGTTTTGCAGTGAGATTATTTGGGCCCATTCCATGAGCTGTCAGGAAAAGAGGTGGTTACAGAATTGAGATAAACTGAAGATTTCAAAGGCAATACACTTTCTATAAATGACAAGTTCCAGGTTGGACTGTGGCTGTGGAAGGCTGAGGGGAGGAGAGGAAAGAATGACTGGAGAAATATTGGTCAAGGAACTGAGAGGCCAGTATGTTGGATGGGACATGCACCAGGATGTCAAAATTTCTAGGAAGGATGGCATGAGTCAGGGAGAAGGGGAAGGCAGTAGTGAGGAAGCTTTCAGTGAACGGGGGCGAGAGGCCAGGTGGTCAGCAGACAAAAGCAGTGAGGGAGAGAAGAGAATGATTGCACTGGCTGGCACCTATGTGCCCATCGGATCAGCTTTGCACTTGCTCTGTGCCCTAGAGACTCTCATATGGAATACCTCAAGGGGATCCCTTGACCTCTGGCTTCTGGTTTAGCCACTGCAGAGCCTCTCAGGAGATTGGAGACAGGGATACCTGACTACTTGCTCCTCAGGTTGCATCAGGCTGACCCTTGGCTGAAAGTCACTAATCACTCAAGGCAGCCAATCCAATATGAGTCTCTCATTCTGGGTTTTGATAACAACTCTCCCCCACCTCCCCTGAGGTGATTGCTGTTACTAGCTCCAGGTTCCTGCACTGTATTCCACGTGGTTTCTCTACATCCTATTTGGATCTTTGTGAATGCTCCCTTTGAAAACCCTCTTTGAATTTTTCTACTTTGATGTGCCATCTGTTTCCTTGCTAGGACTCTAATTGATACCATGATAGAATCCAATGATGTCAGCATGGAGTTTTGCCAAAAAAAACAAAAAAACAAAAAAAAACCAGAGGCCTAATGGTACAGATGTGATGATGAGAATTAAGGAGGACACCTACCCCACCACATGGCTCAGAAGTGTGTGGTACATGACAGAGAAAAACAACGCCTCCAATTGGAAGGCTACAGGGGAAACAATGTCCTCAGGGACCTGCCAGGCACCTGGCATGGTTAGAGGCCATGAGTGGAAAGAATGACAAAAAAAAGATTTGAGAATGGAGAGGGAATTGGGATGAAATGAGGGAAGGCTCTCAGACTTCTTAGATCCTATAGAACTATGACCATTGACCTATTCAGCCGCAAACATGAACTACTCTTTGGGACAAGGAAAGAATGACTCTGAAGGCACTTCAGAGATCATCAGGGCTGCCTCCTCAGTTTGAAAGAGGGGGACCATCATCTCAGTTTCTACAGGCAAAATGGCGGTCACCTGGAGCCTTGGGAAGGCAACCTCCACCAGGAGAAGCAACAGAGGCAGGACCTCTGTTCCAGTGAGCCTGAAATGTAGAGCAATGAATCAAAGAGGATTATTCTTGAGCTTTAAGATCTAATGATATTTACTTGCTTGGGACCCATCACCCCTTCCTTTTTCTCTATTTATCCCTTTTGGAATGGGAATGTCTAGCCAATGCTTATCCCACCATTGTGTGTTGGAAGTACATGACTTATCTTGTTTCACAGTTTCACAACTGGAGATGAATTTTGCCTCAGGATGAATCATACCTCCAGTCTCGCCCATTTCTGATTTAGGTAATATTTAGACTTTGGACTTTAGACTTTAGAGTTACTGGAGGAACAAGTTAAGACTTTTGGGGCTATTGGGATGGATTTAATATATTTTGCATGGGAGAAGAACATGAATTTTGGGGGGCCAGGAGCAGAATGTTATGGGCTGAATGTGGCCCTCCAAAATTCAGGTTGAAGTCCTAATTCCCAGTGTGAAGGCATTTGGAATGGGGCCGCTGGGGAGGTAATTAGGTTTAGGTGAGGTTGTGAAGGTGGGCTCTCACGATGGGATTAGTGTTCTTATAAGAAGAAGAGCTCATTCTCTCTTCTATGTGAGGACACAGTGAGGTGGCTGTCCACAAGCCAGGAAGAGAAATCTCATCAGGAACAGAAGGTACCAGCAGCTTGATCTTGGATTTCCCAACCTCCAGAACTGTGAGATATACAAGTCTATGGTTTAAGCCACCTAGTCTATGGCACTTTCTTATAACAGCCTGAGCTGACTAAGACAGATGGGAGGTGGCCAATCACAGAGCAGGAATTCCAGAAAGAAGTGACAGGACTGGAGGGGAAGGCTGCAGATTGCGACAGATTAGGCGTCTACAGAGAAGAACATAAAGGAGATGCAGGTGGTAGAGAATGTCTGCAGAGGTTTGGACTTCTGGGGGTGACCAAAGCAAACAGGGAATCGAGGCACAATAGGATTAGAGGCAGGTAGGCTTTGGGTCCTAGCATTGCATTATGGCCCCAAACATTTCAACGATTGATATTGTGATTGTTCACTCAGGTTTTAAGCAGTATTTGGGCAGGCAACAGGGCAAGGACACTCTTACAGACTTTGGTCAGTGGTCTAGCTACAGAAGAAGGGCATTACTTTCAAAATGCAAAGGTTATCTGGCAAGTGATAGAAAGCTTTTTAAGTTGGAAGGAATTGGGATGTGTTTAAAAGTTGATGTGAAAGAGATCAAGACAAAGCAAGGGGTTGAAGACACAGAAGAGAAAGAGGGTAATCAATGACAAGGAGTCTTGGAGGCAACTGGATCCTGAGAGTGGATGATGGGACTGGCTTATTTCATTCTAATAGGAGGGAGGTATTCTGCTAAGATGCCACAAGGATCTGTTGGGAACGGCATGTAATTTACTATGCATACTAAAGAGTCACAATGAATTAATAATACCACATTGAGGTGACAAGCTCTAGGCTGGACAGGTCTCTATTCTCCTCTGTGTATTCTTTGTTCCAAGTTTGACCTGCCCTGGGATGTCTGTTCCTTTCTTTGGGGCCACTATGAATATTACCAGTGGTTGTTACCTGTAAGGAGAGTGGTGCAAGACTGCATGTCTTCCTTGCATCTAAACACTTGGGGTGAAAAATAGTAGTCTCTTCTCTGCCCCCTTTTGGTCCAGCAGAAACATTCTCCATGCTGTGATGTTGTTAAAGATCTTAAAGCTCCTGTGATGGGAAGAGTCCTTCACTGCTTGGACTCCAAACATTGTACTGTGATACTTCTTGTAGAACACCACTACACATGTCCAGGCATTATCAACTAGAGAGGTAACTAGTTACACTAGCGTCCACTAAAGTAGTAGCCATATGGCACACTGAGAACAGAGACAGCAGGGTCAAAACCAAAAGATCAGAGGGACAAACAAAATGCAATGGAGTAAGTGGTGGTATTTGCCTAAATGATCTGAAAATTAGAGACCAAGTCCAAAGTGGATCCCATCTCCAAGTCTAAGCTCCAAGGGAGGTAGAATTCAAGCCAAAGAGAATATGGACAGAGCAAGTCTCTAATGTACAGGACAAAGACAATAAGACCATCCAAGTGTTGTGTTACAAAATAGGAGAATGAAACATAAATGAGGAAGGGACCAGAGAAGTTTTCCCAACTAGTCTACAAGGATCTTCTGCAGGCATCGATCCATGGGAGGTAGAGAAACTCCCCAAGATGCCCAGAGGAAAGGGAAAATAAATATTCATACCAGTTTGGGAAGGAAGAGAGGAGTGGGAGAGGTCACCAGTTAAGAGTATAGGAAAGTGCCTGGCAGTCCTTCTTGAGCACAGACCAGGGACTATTTCCAAATGATTTCTGGAATAAATGCTATTAATATTCTACCATTGCTTTGAGGGAAACATTTTGAGTAGAGGCTCAGGGATGGGGCTGCTATTCCATAGGAATAGTCATATTCCTATACCACAATGACATGAATACAACAAAGACATATACTAAAACCTCAATGCAGTTTGATCAATGCACATAACCAGGTGTATATTTCTTCTGAACAAAGTGTCTCTCACCCAGCGGTCAGAAGATGAAGCTGATCTAAGAGAGGAAAGGATTTCTTCTACCCTTGAGACTCAGAGATGCTGAGGTTGAAAATACGAGACTCTGGTTCCATGAGATAGTGAAACTAATCAGCCTGGTGGAAGGCTTGAACCTGGATGAGCAGCTGTGTAAGTGTAAGTAATTTTATTGTTATTACTCTACACTAGGGTGCAGTCTCACATCAGTTTAATGTCTCCAAATTAAATTTAATCTGGCTTGGCACCCAAATGCCAGATTGGCATGAAGTCCATTCTTAAACTCTTGGGGATTCTCCCACTCTCCCTTGGATGATCAAAGAAACGGAATATCCTACGCATCCCAAAAGGGCTTCCTGCAGATGTCCACTTGTAAGAAAGGAAGAGCTCCCTTCTCACTTTGGTCTTCCAACTTGCCCTCCCAATGTCAACAAAACAGAGCAGTCACCAGCTGCAGGTTCAGGCTAGTCAGGTCCTTTGAAAGCTGTGTCTCCACCTCCTCTGCTTCAGGTACCCTGACCCAAGTGCCCCTAGCTGCAGCACCTGGGCTTGGTGTTCAGATTTGAACACCAGCAATTTCCCAAGCCTGGGGCCCCAGCCATGTTGTGCCAGAACATGTGTGTCACCTGCCCATAATGATACCCACCCCCCTTTCTTCCCCAATTTGGAAGTACCCACAGAATTGGGCTGCTTTTCTTTTCAACCCCGGAAATACCAGCTCATTCTCTCTAAAAGAGTAAACGATTACTCAAAAGAAGATCCTGGACTCTTGAGATGCAAGAAAAATCTGTTTCTCCTGTCTGAGAGAAAGAACCAGACCTTAAAAACATAAAGGCTTTTGTGCCCTCTCTGAGAGTAGGGTTGTAGGGAATCATCTCCATCGTCCGTTCCTCTGAATGCGTGAACTGGTTCCCTCACAAACCCAATAGCAAAAATGAATTTTTTTTTGTCTGAAGGAGGAAAATAAATGGATAGAGCTATTTTTAGCAGATCACCTCCACTACATGTTTAAACTCGAGAAGCTATGTTACCAATGAGTGGAGTTGAAGCTAAATCACTGGTATGTAACATCCAAGAGTCTGTGGGCTACGTTTGCACACCTGAGACAGGTGGCTGAACTGCCTGTGTGTCATGTATGAGTGTGTAACGAATGGTGGTGACTATGCCCCATGGAAAGAAGTGTGTGAGTGGAGGAGCAGAGCCAGAGAGCAACCAGGGACTGTATCAGACTTCCAGCTCACCAGGTCTTTTAGGGAGGAGATGTTGAGGTTGGAAGGCCCATGCCCCATTCTGGGGACAAAGGAGACAGCACTGGGGCAGCTGATCGGCCTGTGTTTCAACAGTGACACCATGTGGCAGCAACGGCTACAGGGACAGCAGAAGACCATTAGACTTCTGGTTTTCCCTCAACACTATTCACTATTGACTATCTGAGACTATTGACACTTCCAGTGAGAAAGCCCCTCAGATTCTTGCATGGGGGTGTGCATGTGTGTTCTGGGTGGGGGAGTTGATAGGAGTGAAATGCCAGGGACAAGGAAGGAAGCCTTTACAAGTTTGGTAGAGGAAGACCGTATTCATTTAATTTGAAGACTGAGAGACATAACTGCTTTGTCCCACTGGTGAAGGAGTTGACTACAGCTCTGATACAAGTCTAATTTCATGATACCCGTGATCATCAGGAGCCCCTCTGGAGGTACATAGTAAAATCGCATAAGTCAGGAAAGTATAAACAACATAGAGGAAAAAGTGTGGATTTGGGTGTGAGGCTGACTTGGGTTTAAATCACGGTTCTTTCATTGATCAGCTGTGTGACCTCGGACACATCTCTTAAGCTATCTGAACTTCAGTTTCCATATCTACTAGTGCATCATTACAGTCTTCTTATCCCCATGCTGTGAAATTTCACATCCTTTCCCTCCTCTTCAGACACGCTGATTTGATGCTCTGCCTGTCAGCATAATAACGAGCCAAGATTAGAATTGGCTAAGTCTCTGAATTGTTTATAACAATGACAAATTTGGGTTAAACTACATGAAAGGGAAATGATTAAATCAATATGACAAATTCGTATTAGGAAATATTAGACAGTCATTAAAAATGAAGACTTTTGTGAATCTCAGTGACATTAGAGATTACTGTCAAAATAATACAAAATGAGGGGCTGGCCCCATGGCAGAGTGGTTAAGTTCGCGTGCTCCGCTGCAGGCGGCCCAGTGTTTCGTTGGTTCGAATCCTGGGCGCGGACATGGCACTACTCATCAAACCACGCTGAGGCAGCGTCCCACATGCCACAACTAGAAGGACCCACAACGAAGAATATACAAATATGTACTGGGGGGCTTTGGGGAGAAAAAGGAAAAAAATAAAATCTTTAAAAAAAAATAATACAAAATGAAAAGGGAGTACATAAAGCCTCATATTATATGTAATTTAACCAGGATATTTTATATATATTATTCATATATGCATATATGCATTAATGTGGAATTTATAGAGGCATCGAAATAGATGTTTAAAGGAGATGCAAAATCTTAATAATGTATCTCCCACTGGTTTTTTTAAGTGGTTTTTGGGGGTTGTATTCTCATTTTATCTTCATTAAGTAAAGCCTTTTAAAAATGAAATTAGGGTCCAGCCTCATGGCCTGGTGGTTAAATTGGGCACATTCGGTAGACTGGGTTCAGTTCCTGGGCATGGATCTACACCACTAGTTGGTGGCCATGCTGTGGCAGCGATCCACATACAAAATAGAGGAAGATTGGCACAGATATTAGCTCAGGGCAAATCTTCCTCAGAAACAAACAAACAAACAAATAAATAAAAATGAAATTAAATAGTAGCACAGCTTTATGGCTTTCTTAGTCTAATTTCAGCTATCATCCTATGAGATTAGGGCTTCATCTTCCCTTTCCCAAGCCCCGCCCCCACCCCCACTTTACATAAATGTTTGGAGGAAGAGGTTGAATCTATGGAAAAAGAAGGAAGGAAGGAAGGGGAGGAGCTGGGTCTTACAATCTTCTTGGCCACATTCTGGTTGTTCGTGGCTACATTCTGGTGGATACCAACCCAGGTTCTGAAACTTGCAGAAAAATCTATTCCTTCCCTTGGATTTTATTCAATGGGGAACCTGAATGATGCCAAACCTGAGAGGGTTAAGATGCATCCCCTGCCTTGGCAAGTAAGCTGTTGCATTGGTAACAACTAAATACATTTGTTTATTTAAAATAATAGCCGGGACTGGCCCTGTGTCATAGTGGTTAAGTCTGGTGCGCTCCGCTGTGTCAGTCCAGGTTAGCAGGTTCAGATGCTGCGTGCAGACCTACACCACTTGTCAAGCCATGCTGTGGCAGCAACCCACATACAAAATAGAGGAATACTAGCACAGATGTTAGCTCAGGGCTAATCTCCCTCAAGAAAAAAAAAAAGAGAGGAAGATTGGCAACAGATGTTAGCTCAGAGTGAATCTTCCTCACCAAAAGGAAAATAATAATAAAATAATAACTAATAATAAAAAGCATGATCAACCTTTTTCAGAATGATACCAACCCTGATATCAGTTTCCCCACATTAAACCCAGCATATATGGGGTTAAAACAAAAACACTCATTCCCTGCTTACTCTCTGGCTTCCTGGCTCCAGAATCTACTATCCTCCATGGAGACAGACACCGTCAAGGACAAGCACCTAGACTATCTCCTCCCGCAAAGAGATACGGGTTGGTGGGAAAGCTGCTGACCAGCAAGGTCATGGGCTCCCTCCTCTCTGCAAGTGTCTCAAGGCCAAAGACAGGCTTCTGGGAAAGCTCTGACCAGCAAGGCCATATGCTCCCCCTCCCCTACCTAAAACCCCAAATAAAAACCCTTCCTTTTAGCTTTTCAGGGAGTTTGGGATTTCAGCGTTAGCTGCCCTCTCTCCTTGCTCAGCACTGTGCAAAAATAAAATTCCTAATTTCTTCCACCACACCCAGTGTCAGAGATTGGTTTGCTGCGCAACGGGTGAGCGAACTCACTTCAGGTTCGGTAACAAGAATTCCCTCCTCCTGTGCCCAAATTTACCTTTCTTGCAGCTACTGGTGAGTATAGTGGCCCTGTATCCAGCACATTTGTGAAGCACCCACTGTGTGTGGAACACTGCAAACTTTCACATGTTCAAGGGTGTGTGGGAGTGTGTGTTGGGTGGACTGGTCTACTCTTTGCAGGCTTTTGTCCCTGAAGCCTTTACTTTAGGATGAGCAAAAAGCCCACCATGGACTATGGGCCTGCAAATGTAAGGAAGAGGACAGCTTCAAGGAGGGACATCAACCATCAGAGTGGAAGCCTTAGATTATCCCAATTCAAACAAGTTCTTTGGAATGATTTTGTTTGTTTGTTTTGCTGGGGAAGATAAGCCTGGCGCCTTGCACTCCAGGAGCAAGCAGGAGAGGAGATAGCACAGACTGGTGCAAGAATCTCATATGCAGACTTTCTTAAGCCCTCTACCTTCCAGTGCCTCCTTTCCCTCCTGCTTTCAGACAAACATTTCTATGGCTCCTAGGGGCTCCTGCCTCCTCCATAGCCACCCCGGAAAAGGTACTCGCCTGTGGTATCTTGAGGTCTTTTGTCCTATTACACATTTTCATCCACTTTCCATCATCTAGAATTTTGTTAGAATCTCTTATCCATTGGGATTCAGTGCACATTCTCCTCAATGTGATCAGTTTATTCCTTTTGGATCCTTTTACTTCAGCTTCAGTTGGGTCTCCAGGGGAAGGGGTCTGCTATTATTTATTTATTGACATATGTTTCATCAGTAATCTGAGATTCTCAAGGGCAAGAATTGTGCCATAAATTTATATATCACCAGCATATAGCAAGTGCCTAATATTAAATTGCATAAATAAAATGAAATAAATGAATGAACGAAAGAATAGTGAAAGATGAATGAGAAAATAAAAGAATAAGCACCCGGAGCCAGAACAAAGTTGGTAAGGTTAAGCCTACCTCAAGTGTCTCGATTCCCAGCTACTGGAAGATTTGAACAATACTCTAATCCTTTGAATGCCAATACTCCTT
This sequence comes from Equus przewalskii, assembly GCF_037783145.1. Lineage (NCBI taxonomy): Eukaryota > Metazoa > Chordata > Mammalia > Perissodactyla > Equidae > Equus > Equus przewalskii. Next base: position 71,073,856 of record NC_091846.1, read on the forward strand.
GTGGCATTTGCTACCCAGGATCTAGCCACAGTGATGGGCTCTTCCTCCTGCTGTTCAGGATGCCATGCGTAGCTCTTCTGTTAGTACAGCAGTATTACCTAGTCTAGAGAACCTTCCATCTGGCAGCCATTGTCCAGGATATAAGTCCATGCCTCACAAGATGGGGGACTCTAATTCTCTTCTTCTAAAACATCACCAATGAAAAATCAGATCATAGCATGTATATTAGATAATATTATTAAGTTAACGTTGACATTTTCAGGTGTGACAATGGCATTGTGGTTGTATAGAAGAATGACATATTCTTAGCAGGTCTATACTAAGGTTCTTAGGGATAAAATGCCATGATATCTGCAAGTTGCTTCTAGAAGGTTCAGCAAAAACTTTATACACACAGGCTACACATAGATAAAGCGTATGTAACAAAATATTAAGAGCTGGCTTATCTAAGTAAGTGATACACAGATGTATATTGTATCATTCTTTCAGATTTTCTTTAGGATTAAAAATTTTCAAAATAAGAATATTGAAGCACAAACCGAAAATTACACACCAGACTCGCATACAACTACACATGCACATATAAATATTCACATCCACTCACATATATGAGACGGTACGGTTGGGCTGCTAACATTTACACTGTATCTGTTTATTATTCCATTTAACAATTCATGGGTTTAATTCACATTTATGAGAGGCAACTAAGTTTAGTGAAAACAGCATAGATTTTGGAATCAATAGAATTGAGAAGTGAATACTGGCTTGATCACTTGGGTGGCTGCTTGAACTCTTAAAGACTCAGTTTTCTCTAATAAAAAAGTAATGATAATATTGTTCTTACAGCATTAGAGATGCTGTTAGCTCCACCTGGCCCATTCACTTCCCACACCTATCCGTGGATCAGCAGCCGTGCTCTTCCAAGAGTCCCTGAGAAATTTAGTAAGGCAGGAGACCAATTGTGTGCTGGTCTCAACCTATCGATAACCATTGTTGTAGCTGGACCAGCTCTTGTGGTTCTTATTGATTGCAAGATGCCTTCAGCAACAACCACGAGGAAACTTTGAAAAACAGGTTTATTACTTAATGAGTCCTGGAAATTACCTGGCACACCTGGGGCCACACAGCAAAGTCATGGGGAGAGAGAGAGTGTGGGCCTGGGGTTTTGCTTTTATTGGGGTCAAGGCTGAGGGCTTAGGGAAGCAGAATGAAAAGGAAGACAGGATAAAGTGTCCATTACCTTATCATCCTTGTGACCTCAGATACTGACCACTTAAGCTGAGTAAAGAGTAACATTTACCCCATTCTGCTCCTTTTTAAATTTCAGTATACAAAATGTTTTCCACATACCCCATATTGATGGTATTCAGGAAACCTGGGAAGGGTGTGGAGATAAACTGTTTCTCTCCCACAGAGCTAAAGATATTTATCAAAATGTAAAATCCCACTGGAATTTCTAATCAGAGCACTGAAATTCTAATCAGTGCAAATATGAACACACACACACACACACACAGGTTGCCAACCTGAATAGAAGTGCCCAAAGTGGGTCGATGCTCTTGTGGGGGATCAGAACTAGCCACCCCAAAATGTGTCTCTTTGCCTTGCCTTGATTATTTTTAATAACAAAAGACTCTGAAAGAAACTTTGATCTTCCGCCTAACTGCTTAAAAGAAATTTAAAATAAAGGCCTTTCCCCAGGACAGGCCATCGCCATAGATAGCTCTGGGTATTGGGTAGACTGGGAGGATCCTTGCTAAGCCCACTTTTATCAATGCTCTATTTACCAAACATTTGCTTTTCCATTTCCACGTGAATTACCTTCCTCCCCTTTGAAGCCCCAAACCACCACCCCCAACATCCTCCTTTGTAGCTGAAGATGGTATTTACGATGACACCCTCTGCCATTTTGGTGAGTTTCTCAGCTTTCCTGGGTCTCTCCCATGTGTACATGTTATAAAGCTTTGTTTGATTTTCTCCTGTTATTCTTTCCCTTGTCAATTTAACTTGTGGCCCGGCCAGAAGGACTTAGAGTGGGTAGAGGAAATGTCTTCCTCCCCTACACTATAAAGCCAAATGCATGGAGGACAATAGGAGTCAAAGAAAAAAGAAAGTTCAAAATAGATTTGGAACATGAAGCTTGGAATAATTCCTTAGCCAAATTCCAGACAGCTATATTTTTTCTATCTGGTTCCCACTGACATGTGCTAAAATCTGAAGAAGTAGTAGCTTTGAACACAGAATGCACTCAAAGGGCAGTCAGTATTATTGGTTATTCTTATTATCACCATGTGACAGGCATGTACTAGATCCATATTTTTAAATTTGCTGTCTTCAAGGAAATCACTGTTTATTGAGAAATACAGAAGCATCTATAAATAAATTGCTATGGGTTCATCAGATTTCCCAAGGGAGAAGTGGATAAATTGGCCAAATGAGCATATTTTGAAATTACATGTAATTGTGTAGCCAACAACCTCAAATTTAGAAGAACTTTTATTTTAAAATATGATTTTGGCTTTCAAAAATCTCATGAAAAATATCTGAACTAGAATGATGTTATGCGGGAGGTTAATAATTTTTCGTCTACCTTCCTAGGTTCTTAGCTGAGACAGGTTAACAGGAGAAAAACAAACAGAAGTTTAATAACATGTATACCTTCTGTGTCCGTGGGAGATACCCAGGAAACCTAAGTAACTCCCCAAAATGGCCCAAGACATCACCTAAATACCATCACCAGCTAAAGACAAAGGAAGATATTGGGAGTGGGGAGCTGCGAGGTTTTTCAGGCAAAGCACAATAAGCAAGGATAAGGTCGCTATGCATATTTAAGCCGCTGCCTCCTCCACTGATAAGAGTGTCTAGAGATTTAGAGCCATCCTTCTCTTCCTTGTACAGAGAAGGAGACACTTTTACAAATGGAGATTTCCCTTATAAATGTAAATACCTCTTACAAAGGGTAACTTCTCTGTTTTCAGAGCTTCTCCTGTGTCTGCTGTTCCTTAAAAATAATCAGCTCAAAATAATCCTTATGCCAAAAAGGCATAATTTGGAGAGGCATATTCTGCTCCCCTTCAATGTACAGAATGCTCCTTAGAACTCTATGATTTTGCTTGGATGGTCTTAATCAACTCCTGAAGAAAAAATAAAAGGAACAATTTTCTGACAAGCCGTAATCTTTTATAAAGATACCTTAAAAATCGCTTTCAATATAAACAATTTATACTAAATATAAAGTAGTGATACTGTGTTGATATAGACATATCTACAATAAGAAGACAGACTGCTACAGGTAAAATAAAGCACATATGACACCATAAACATTTCAAAGTTAATGCAGGGGTCAGCAAACCATGGCCCATGGACCCAATCTGGGAGAAGGCCTGTTTTGTAGAGTCTGCAAGCTAAGAATTAGTTTTTACATTTTTAATAGGTTGTAAAAAAAAACCCCAAAAAACAGAAAAGAAGAAGAATATGTGACTATATGTGGCCCTCAAATCCTAAAATATTTATTATTTGGCCCTCTACAGAAAAAGTTTGCTGACCATTCATGTAAAGAGTAATGTTACTGAAGCAGCAATTACCTATTTAAGTAAATATTATGTATTTCAGAAACATGAGTGGAAGCGTAAATTTAGCATGCTCAAAATTGTCTCATGGTAATGATGCTGTATCTGTACCTTTAAAATTTCATTTCATTTCATTGTTATAAGAATCAAATATCGAGAAACTTTGTTATTTTTAAGGGGTAAGACTTGATTTATGAGAAAGAAGTTTGTAATCTAATTAAAAGAAATAGTTCAGGTCAAGGAAATATCTAAAGGAGCGTAGTTAAAGTAATCTATTATGCTCTGGTGGATTGTCTGAACTGTTTGGTGGGTCTATCCTCAGATAGTCATTCCTCAATTAACGATAGAAGACGTTCTGAGAAATGAGTCTAGGTGATTTCGTCACTGTGCGAACATCGTAGACTGTACTTACACAAACCTAGATGATATGGCCCGCTACACACCTAGGCCCTATGGTACTAATCATATGGGACCGCTGCTGTATATGTGGTCCATTGTTGACCAAAATGTCATTAAGTGAGTCACAACTGCATTTATAATTTAACCATTCCCCAAAATATGTTGATCTAAGACAAGAACTTGCACAGCTCAGCTTGGATGCCAGCGTCAGCAAGTCTGTTTCCCACCAGCTGCTCAAACTTAACAGCTGTCTCTTCTCTCCACCTCACTTGACCTCTTTGCAGTAGTCCATATCTCCACATCGTTGATCCCTTCCTTCTTCCCAATCTAATCTCTTGCTTTGTCATCACGACTCCACACAACCCTGGTATTCCTGTTTATCAGTCTTTCTCAGCCTGTAACCAGCTTCTCTTCCTCTACTTGACCTCTAAGAATTGGAATCCGTCATCGTGTGCTTTCTGCCTGCTCTTCTTTCTTGTCCTGGGGGCTCTGACCCAGCGTTTGCTGGTGCCTCCCACCTCTCTGTCCTGGTCCAGTCCACTCTTCTCGGCTTTGAATCTACTAACTCTGCTAACTCCAATATCTAATCAAATATGAGTCTGTTTGGTGTCTTTTTTTCTTTTCTTAACGCGAAAAATATAACAATCTCTTGCCTTTTTAAGATTTCATATAATCTTGTCTTTCTGCATGGCTAGTAGTTTTTTATTATATGTCCAACATTGTGTACAAAAGAAGTTCAGAGGTTCCAGTGGTGTCATATTCTACCAGAGAATGTTCTCCTTTCCTCTGTTAGGTAAACAGGCTAAAATGTTGATCACCTCAGTCCCATCAAGAATTGAGGGAGGGGGGACGGCCCAGTGGTTAAGTTCGCACGTTCGGCTTCGGTGGCTTGGGGTTCACCAGTTTGGATCCCGGGTGTGGACATGGCACTGCTTGGCACGCCATGCTGTGGTAGGCATCCCACATACGAAGCAGAGGAAGATGGGCATGGATATTAGCTCAGGGCCAGTCTCCCTCAGCAAAAAGAGGAGGATTGGCAGCAGTTAGCTCAGGGCTAATCTTCCTCAAAAAAAAAAAAAAAAAAAGAATTGAGGTGGGTTGGAGCTGGATTGCAATTTTGGGAAGGCTCAAGCTAGATTTGGCTTTGCCCCAACTTCAGAGAGTGTTCCTCCTGACTTTATGTTGAGAGCCAGTTCTGCACTTATAGAGTTTTTCGGCTCAGCTCTGTACCTACCATTCCACATACTTCAAAAGTTGCTAAATATTGAACAGGATACCAGCTCTGAATTTACTCTTCCACAGCCTCTCACATGGCCCAGAGCTCAGCAAATGTCCTGAGATCCATATGATTGAGGCCCCACATGTTTCCAATTTGTCAATCCAGCATTCCCCCAACAAAGGTCTCTACCCAGACCAAGCGCAATCCTCAGCCCATGCGCGAGATCAACAGATAATCTCTAGAGGAAAAAATATCTTGCATACATTAGCTCAACTTGCAATGGTTCTCCCTGTCTGATGCATTTACCAATATGATTATTCTGTGACGGGGTGAATACGGTTATTGATTATTCTCTTCCTAAGCATCAGAAAGGTAATCTCAAGTCCCAATGGAACAAGGGAACTCTTTTTGTTAGTGATAATACCAAACATTTCTAAATCAAACATTCAAAAAACGTCATAGTTCAACCTTTGTCAGAGTCACATTTTCAAAAACAAAGTGGAAGATGCTCTTATTTTTAGGCTGTCAAGGACTTCTTATATCTCCAGGATTTTATATATTATAACACTACCAAAATCAATTTTAGAACATTTTCATCATCTCAGAAAAAAATCCCTATAGCTATTAGCAGTCATTGTCCACTTTTCCCCAACCCCATCAGCCCTAAGCAAGCACTAATCAACTTTCTGTCCTATGGACAAGCCGATTATGAACATTTTATATAAATAGATATGCATACAATATGTTTTCTTTTGTATCTGGCTTCTTTTACTTAGCATAATGTTTTCAAGATTCATTCATGGGGCCAGCCCTGGGGCCGAGTAGATAAGTTCACGTGCCCCTCTTCGGTGGCCCAGGGTTTCACTGGTTCAGATCCTGAGCGCAGACATGGCACTGCTCGTCAGGCCATGCTAAGGTGGTGTCCCACATGCCACAATTAGAAGGACTCACAACTAAAAGATATACAACTATGAACTGGGGGATTTGGGGAGAAAAAGCAGAAAAAAAACCAATTGGCAACAGTTGTTAGCTCAGGTGCCAATCTTAAAAAAAAAAGATTCATTCATGTTGTAGTATGTATCAACACCTCTTTTTTATTACTGAATAATATTCTATTGAATGGATATACCACATTATATTTTTCCATTCATTAGTTTGTGCGCATTTAGGTTGTTTCCACCTTTTGGTCATCATTAATAATGCTGCTATGAACATTCATGTACAAGTTTTGGTGAGGACACATATTTTCATTTCTCCTGGACATAGATAGATAGATAGATAGATAGATTGACCTAAGAGTGGAATTGCTGGTCACATGGTACTAGGAGAGGATTTGTTAGGTCATACAGCAACTCTGTCTAATCTTTTGAGGAACTACCAGACTGTTTTCCAAAATGACTGTACCATTTTAAATTCTCACCGGAAATGTATGAAAGTACTAATTTATCCATATTGTCACCAACAGTTGTCATTGTCTTCCATTTTCCTTTATAGCCATCCTAGTGTGTGTGAAGCGGTATCTCACTGTGGTTTGGGTTTGCATTTCACTAATAAGTAATGATCTTGAGCATCTTTTCATGTGCTTATGGTGATTTGCATATCTTCTTTGGAGAAATGCCTATTCAAGTCCTTTGCCAATTTTTTAATTGGGTCATTTGCCTCTTTTTTCTTTCTGGCTAATAGAATCTTATTAGATAGATGATTTAGGCCTTTGCAGGCATCATGAAAATACTTACAAGACATTTTTGTCTTTTATCTGGATAGAAGGCGAAAAACAGAGATATATTAACAAAGAGTACTTATTTGGGAATGTATGTGAGACACTCCGTTGTGATTTGCAGAAACAGCTGGGGAGACTGTAGGGACAGAACTTCAGATCCTAGAATGACATATGGTATTAAATTAAGGGAAAAAGGGAAATTCCTACAACACTTCAGAGCTTGCAAATGGATGACCTCATGCAGAGGTGAACTCCCTAAATGAGGTTCAGAGGGAGTTTGTGGTCTTTTCTAATTTAGAGAAATAATAAAATGAATACATTTTCAATTTTTTTTACACCAATTTCCTATAAAACCCAGAATTAAACCTTATAAATTCCAGGCAATAATTCACCAGTTAAACCTGATAGAACACCTTGCAGATCATATTATTGATTTCTCAATTCATTGAAGTACAATTTCATTTACTATGATGACTTCAAGACTAGACAAAATATTAAAGACTGATAATTGAGAGAGTTTATGTAAAATTAAATAAATCAATATTCCTATCATGCACTTGAAAACTTGGTAAAAACAAAAATTACTTGGCATTACAAATATCCTATCATTTAGAATTATTTTAAGAAAACTATATCTTGTGAGTATTTTTGTGGAAAAATATAAAAATCATAGAGATTTAGGCATTTCTATGTATCAACTCAAGATTAAATATGAGTCAATGTGAATATCCGGAAGGATTAGAAGTGCTGTTGTTTATCCTTTTATGCTAAAAGGCAAATGTTTCGAGTAATATAGTCTGCCTTCATTTCTGTCTTACTATTATTCCATGAATTTTTTTGTTTTGGTGAGGAAGATTGTCACTGAACTAACATTTGTTGCTACTCTCCCTCTTTTTCCTTGAGGAAGGTTGTCTCAAAGCTAACGTCTGTGCCAGTCTTCCTCTATTTTATGTGTGGGTCAGTGCCACAGCATGGCTTAATGAGTGGTGTGTAGGTCTGCACCCAAGATCCAAACCCACAAACCCTGCACCGCAGAAGTGGAGCATGTGGGATTAACCATTATGGAGCTGGGCCAGCCCCCCATGAAATATTATTTTTAAAAAATAGCAATTTCAAGGCAGCTGAATAAAGAGTCCTTACCTGCATCATCCAATTCAGTAGCCAGTCACTTGCATCTACTGAGCACTTGAAATGGGGCTAAATTCAAACTGAGATGTGCTGTAAGTGTGAAATACTCAACAGGCTTCAAAGATGTAGTACAAAAGGAGAAGACAAAATATCTCAATAATCAGATTTTTATATTGATTATAAGTTGAAAAATATCTTTGGATATATAGGGTTAAATAAAATATACTATTAAAATTATTTTCACCTCTTCCTTTTTATTTTTGTTAATGTGGCTGCTAGGTAATTTAATGGTTTGCATTCTATTTGTTCAACAGCACTGTTCAAAGAGAACTGTTCTGAATATTATCAGAAATAAGAGGGTGCTGGCCTTCCTGGGCACAGAGGTGGGCTGCACAGAGGAGGTGGGATGTGGCCCAGGCATTGATTGAAGCATCCATGGGTCCTTCTGCCTCTTTTGCTCAGTGGAGAGGGCCTGAGCCCTGTCTGCCAGATTATATCTTCCCAAGATGTAGATCTGGTTTTATACAAGGCCTTCCAGAAGGGACCAGGAATGCATTGATTCCACCTCTGCCCAGCCCCCACAGCCCAGAGCAGGCAACCATTTGAGGACATGCATCAGCACCTGCTCAGGCTGCTTTTGAGTCTTTGACGACAGCCTCAGGATGCCCATGTCCATGTCTGGAGTGCATCCCCAAGGTGGCAGGGACTCCAGGGACCCAGAGAGCCAATGTGAGAGGAAGCCACAGTGTCCACTCCTTCCTCCTTCTACTCGCTCCAAACTCGACCTGTTGGAATAACTTCCTAAAAATTCCTGCAGTCCACAGTTCCTTCTTCTTTCTAATCTATCCTCTATAATTTCACTAGAATTAGTTTCTTAATCAGCAACTCTACCTAAAAATCTTTATTGCCTCTCCCTTAGAGTATGTGGTATATGAAGCACAATGACACAAAGCACGTGATAAATATTCTTTGTTGAGAAAGTTTCTCTATGGACAGGACTGGCTAAGACTTCAGATTTTGAATGCTAAAGGAAGGACAGATTCTATAGCAATTTATAGTTGATGTTGGCCATCGTCACTAAGAAGTAGTAAATTGTAGTTTTGGTCATCACCATTACCAACCTCCCCCACCTCAATTGCCATAACATTCTGTGTCATAAGATTGTAAAATCTATTATGTGCGGGATAAATTAATTATGTTTTGTCTATCCTTGTAGCCTGAAATCTTTGAGAGTATAATCCATGCTTTATATATCTTTGTATCACCAGGGTTTAGCATAATTAATTAGTGAGTCATTCACTTAATATTTACTTAGCTATCACTTGGGAGAGAAGGCAGTACAGTATAGTGGAGCAGGACTCCAAGGAAAGCACCTACTTGCCACTTGCTCATATCGTTACTATTGGCAGAGAGAGGGGTGGAAATGGCCAAAGGATGAGATCCAGAAACCCATTTCTTTTTGCAAGCCAGATCTAACCTGAGTTTAATAACTGTTGAGTTTAACCTTATCACTAAATGCATCCTCACAATCCACTAGAATAATCCTGCTTAGATTTTCACAAACTGTATCAGAAGGATGCATGCCCTTAGGTGTAAATTTTCCCCTTCTTTCCACCAGTAGTTTACACTCGAAAATTGGATCTAGAGCCAGCGGGGCTGTTCACAAAGTATTTCCAGTTCTTCTCCCTTTCTAAGCACCCAACTTCAAGTTAGGCATGATCATGGTCATGTGACTTGCTTTAGACAATGATGGGTCACAACCCCTAAGAGCTCCTGTGCAATTGAGACGACTCAGTTCTCCCCCACTCAGTGACCTGCAGTGGTCCATACATTTCCCAGGACTTGGAACGGGGAAGATGCAGAGCAGAGCTCCCAACCAACCCATGGCCGACATGTAAGTGAGAAATAAACCTTCTTTATTTTAAGCTGCTGAGATTTTGTGGTAGTTTGATGGTGGCAGAGCTTAGACTCAATTCTATCCTAAAGAAAATAATAGTTACAAGAAAGGAAGAAAGCTAGATTTTTTTTTTTCTGGATAGGTTGACATTTTTGAGTCCATTAACCCTCACTGGAATCAAATCAAAGTTTCGCTACTTACTAGCTGGCTGACCTAGGATAAATTACTAAAACACTCTGTGCCTGCTTCCACAATAATAGTAGCTGACTTCTAGACTTGTCATAAGAATTAAATGAGTTTAATATCTATAAAACTTAGAGCAAAGCCTTGCACAGTGTAAGTGCTATATATGTGAAAGCTATTATCATCTTTAGTGTTGTTGGCCTAGACATTCTTGTCAAGTAGCATCATTCCAATTCATTTCAGAGCCATCTAGTCAAAGCCCACATCTCAGAATACAGCCCTGTGAATGACTTGACAATTAAGAGCTACAGATAATGGAAGTATAAAAGTAAACTAACAAACAAGCAACAATAACAATGAAACAAAAACAACAAACTCTTGGGAGGCATGAGGAGATGTTATGAGAATTCACCAACAATTAAAAATAGCCTTAGAAATACAACAAACGATAAGAAGCACACAGTTTGCATTATGCTAGACTTACACAGCTTCAACACTGAACAAAATATCTTAACAATTATTTATATATTGAGCCTAACACTTCATACCCACTTGGCAGTCTAGCCTCATCTATAGCTAAGGCATTGATACTTCTCTGTAGGGGAAGAGGATGACTTTGTAGTAAATGGTCATAAAATAGTTCCTGGATCAGATTGAAAGTTGCAGAACCATATGTCCAAACTGGGATATGAGGGGAACTCTTTAGAGCTTTGCACAGGACTATCACCTGTATAAGAAATGCCCACACTCCTGAATTTCACATTGCTTTTATGTGAGGATAACCTAACAATAAGATATCTGGAAGGACAGGAAGGGAAAGAGTATACCCAACTTAACTTGTGAGAATGGAGGATCAAGCTCATAAATAGAATGAGAATTAACAACGAACTCATAACTATTTATTTGGAAGCATTCTTTCATTACTCATTGCCTTTGGAAACTAAGTAGCCTTATCAGTTTAGATAACCAGAAATCATTGTCAAATTGAGATCTCCAACAATTGTAATTGGGTTATCAACTGTTAATGTCAATCATATATAAGCCCATGATAAGATTTACTGTCCTGAGCAAGACAAGTCCCTCCTTTACTCTGAGTTGGAATTGTATAGGATATATGGTAGTGGAGTAGCCCAAGACTTTGGAATGAGAAAGGCCTGCTTTCAAGACCCAGTTCCACAGTCTCTCTGTGACCTTGGACAAGTTATATAATTTTTTCCCTTGCTTGTAAAATGGATACATTTGTACCTACCTAATAAGATTTTTAGAAGATTAAAGGAGATAACACATAGAGTGTCTAGTTCAGGTAATGCACTTATGATGACATAGTAGGAAATTTTAGAATCTGTGCAGAAAATAATAATAAAGGATCCTGGGTGGAAAAGATACTGGGAACCATTCAGTTAATTAAGTGGTGGCCCATTGTATTATATGCAGCCCCAGAGTGCTTGGAGCTGCCTCAGGAGCTTCTAGAGTCTTGACATTAAGAATGTAGGCCACACCTATGTCAGACCAATGCAACTAGGAAAGCTCTACTTTTATCTGTTTTATGTATTCATGCAATGACTATGGTTTATAAGATTTCATTGAATATCAACAAAAGAGTTCCACTGCTATTAGAAAAAACTTTGTTAGCCTGTCAACACAAATAATCCATAGTCAATCTATAAATCAAAATTGGGATGAGTTTATTATGAGCCAGATCTGAGGACTAGCCTGGGGCCTTCCTTTCCCAAGGAAGGAAGGGCACCAAAGAAGTGGGGTGAACAGAGTGGTTATATACCATATTAGAACAAAGAGCATACATCACGTTTTCCCCATTTGTCATGAGATTGTCAAGAGATACTTAGCTGGCACAGCACATTAGTGGTCAGGAGGTCAGTGGTCACAAGGTGAGCACAGCAGGTAAGTAATTAATCTTTAGTTTCCAGGAAGAGTTGCTTATCCTTAAAGAAATGCTGATATGGGGGGAAGTTACATCCCTATCTTTAAGGACATCATTCTTGTCTTTGGGACATAGTAAACATTTAAAGCAGATGTACAATGCATGCTCAACAGGCCATATCAGGCCCTTTTGGAAAAACAAGGTCAGACAGAATTAGTTTCAAGTCAAATGGCTTCATCATATACTCCAGTATATCCTATTGCTTTTCATTTATTTATCATTTTTCCCCTTTTGATCTATAATCTTTCAGTAGAAAGCATTGATGATCAAAATATTATCCCTCAGTGCCAGCCTGGTTGCTGCCTGCTCTGGATCCATGCATGTCCCTTGGTGCTATGTTTTTATCTCATTTATTTACCCAGTTATCCACCTTGGGGGGAAATAGACAAGCATCAAGGTATAATTAACAGAGGAAGTAATTCACAGGTTTTTCAATTAATTTTAGATTGTTGCACAAACATTGTACACGTGCTTTTCCATGACTCCTTATGCTCACATTGTTTACAATTACAATTGCAATCCAAATCTAAAAGGGGAACCAATACCTGAAGGGGGTCAACCAAACAAAACAAGACTGGGTGTAGGATTGCTTAAGACATTCACCTGCTTTTTCATGTGTTTTAGCAGAGATGACACATTGGAAGATTCATCAGGTATTAAAACACAGCATTCAATTTGAATGAATATACACATATCACCTTGAGATGCAGTTAAAATATCTAAGGCCATTCTATTTTGAAGGACAGCCTTTCTCATTAAAGACATTTCAGTATTTAATAAAGCTATTTCTGCTTGACTTTTATTAAGGGCTTGTTAAGTAAATTAGATTAGGGCTTCTATTTGATATGACATCCTCTAGCCCAAGAGAATGAATAAATATGGCCACTTGGTGGCCATACCAGTGGAACACTGAATGAGCTCATCTGACTTTAAAGAGAGGAAGATTGGCAACAGATGTTAGCTTACTGTGACTCCTTCTCTGCATCCAAGGGAAGCTCAGGGTGCAGTGTTTTAGCCATCCAGGCAGTAGCCAAGGCCAGAGGTTTGTTCTCCATAACCACTGAGTTCCACTAGGAGCCATTTGATAAATGCCTGGCCTTCAAGATAAGTCTATTCCAAACCAATCACTTTCTTTAAGTATGATAGTACTCTGAAAAAGTTAAGTGGAATAATTATAAAATAAGTATGTGGTTTAAACATTACAAAAGTTTAAATGAGGAGATATAAGGTTGAGAATACAGGCCTGGTCTGGAGTCTTGGGACAGCTGTTTACAACACATGCCATCTCCTTCTCATCCTGGTTTGGAGATATTTGCATTGGTCAGTTGAAGTCAAGTATCGGAAGTGGGAACTGAAACCCACTCAAGTGGAGAAGATTTTTTTTTAAAAAAGCAAGAAATGTGGATCCATGGGTCTGTGCCTTTTGATTCTCCAGCGCATTAATTGGTTAAAAGGGCCTGGTATGGTCCTTTCCAACAGGGCTGCAAAGAGTCTTTTATCTGACGTCTTCTTCAATAAATGAAATCTCCCAATTGAAGTTCACGATCCTCAAGGTCTTTGTCTCCCGGGGGCTCACTGTGAAAAGAATTAGCTACCAACCTCTCATTTTTTTTAAGTGTCTCAATGAGACCTTGACAATAATTAAGAGATCTCCTTTAAGAAAGGTTTGTTCATGCATTCCTTCATCTATAGCCTGTGCATCTTCATGCATAGGCTTTCCAGTTATTATCGCTAGAGGGGACAGCTGATGTTTACCAAAAGGTATAGATCTAAGATTGAGGAGCACTAGCAGAAGAATTTCTGGCCATGAGAGATTAAATGCTTATGAAAGCTTTGCCAATTGAGTTTTGATTGTGCCATTAGTTCTTTCCACCAGTCCTGAGGATTGGGGATGGTAAGCGCATTAGAAATGCTGCATTATTGGCCAAATGTCACAAATAGATTTAATTACTTGTCTGGTGAAATGAGTTCCCCAGTCACTGTGTAACTTGGTAGGAATTCCTCAAACAGGAATTATCCTGTTCAATAATAATTTACCTAAAGCTGTTGTTCTTCTGCAAGACAAGGCCTCAACACAATGTGAGAACATACAGATCATTGCAAGATATGTTTATCCTTGAGATGGTGGCTTTTGAACAAAGTCCAATTGCCATACCTTAAAGGGTCCCTTAGGAAGGGGAAAGTGGCCTCACAATCCATGAAATAGTTTCTCTAGATTATTTTTTCAGGCATATAACACAATGAGTATAGGTTTTATGAGCCACTGTGGGGGAAGTATCCAAAAGTGTTGTTTTCCCCCATGAAATCATCTTTTCAGCCGCCCAATGGGTTAATTGGTATATATGCTGGAGCAGTGGCAATTGTGTTCCAGTAGGCACTGTGGTTGGTTATCAGGGCCCAAACCACATCTGCATGGTGGAGTCAAAAGCTCTCCCTTTTGGGTCCGGCACGTGGCCAAGTGTTTAAGTTCCCATGCTCCGCTTTGGCTGCCCAGGGTTTCGCCGGTTCAAATCCTTGGCACAAACATGGCACTGCTCATCAAACCATGCTGAGGCAGCATCCCACGTGCCACAATTAGAAGGACCCACAACTAAAAATACACAACTTTGTACCAGGGGGCTTTAGGGAGAAAAAGGAAAAAGAAAATCTTTAAAAAAAAATTCCCACTTTTGTGAAGGGGAGCACTTATGTGGTAACAGTCAAGAAATAATGTACAACTGAAATCTCGCATTGATGTAAACTATTATAAACTCAATAAAAAAATAATTGATTAAAAAAATTCCCCCTTTTGTTGCCACTTTTGTTTCCTTTCTTCTGTGGCAATTTTCTTGAGCCTATAGAAGGAAATCTTCTGCTAGGTTAGCAGAGTTAATAGAAAGTAGCGGGCATTCTCAAGGCTGGACAGCATATGCAGCTTGGTAATGTCCCTGCTTATCATTTGAGTAAGACCCATCTGTAAACCAAATTAGATAACAGAATGCAGTCATCATCATTTTCTTCCTCTGGTGCTGGAAACAAGGTAGCAGGGTTAGGATAATGAGTAATATTTACCTACACAATATAACCTAAGAAGGTTTATCATCATTTACATGACAATGCTTCCTATGCAATTTAGCTTACCAAACAAGCCTAATTAGTTTAGTATCTCTCTCTTCGTAGCAAGAGAGAACAAATTTCTTTGAGAAGTCCCAGAGGCCCTCTGAAAATTCTCAGAGAAATTTTTTTAAGTCCAAAGGAAGACTTCATTAGGATATGAACTTCTGGGAGCTTGTCAAAAATATCAAAAAGCTTTAAAACACTTATTCAAACAAAATCAAGCATTTGCTGATCTTGTGGCCATGAAACAAGGGTCTCTGTGAAACAATGCTTAGCTATCCATTTAACCAAAGTGAAATTCACTCAAAAGTAAAGAAAAGCTTTGGTAATCTCTTTATCAGGAGCAGACTGAAAATCCAGGAAAATTATCCTTTTAAGAAAGAGAAAACTAAATTCTAATTTTTGTACCAGCCTATTTCTGATATTAAAACTTATTCACTTAATTGAATTAATTTTAATCTTGGCCAACTTGACCATGCATAAAACTCTTTTTTAAGGTTTCTCTTCCACAAACCTTCTATAACTTTCTTTTTACATTCAGAATTTGTCCCAAGCCTTCTTTCTTCTCTCCTAGTATTTTAGGATAAATTTATCTTTCTTAACAAAATAAACAAAAGTATTTGCATTCTTTATATGTTCTTTACTGAAAATATACATCTTACTTTCCTTGAATACGAAGATGTTTTCTTATTAATTTTTAGTAGTTTTAATTACATATATTAATTAAAATTCCTAATCTTTACAGACCTTAATTTTAGTGAAAACTAAGTGAGGAATCATAAACTGCCTTTTACATTAGCATTCTGTGGCTTGGCAAGCTTATAAACACTTTTCATAATTTCTAGAAGCATGCTACTTCATAGTATAATCTTTAAAAAAAACATATATATATATATATATATATATAAAGTTTATATATATATAAACTTTGAGACCTCAGACAAAGTCAGTTATCTTTCTAAGCTATTATTTTGCTGACAAATTTGTAAGAGGGATAATATGAGCTTAATTGACCAGGAAACTCAGGCTGTATGTTTGCATTATATCCAAATACTGACAACTTTTAGGACATGCTTATTTTAATCAAACCAATAAATTTAAACAAACTTTCATTTACCAAAGATTATTTCATATCACGTTAACTTGAAAGATGTTTGACTTAGTTGCACTTAGAAATAATTTATGTAAGTGCTTACCTTATGCCAATTAAACAGAGCTCTTAATTTTGGCCATACCATCCAGAGGTAAAAATATCACACCACATATAACATAGATATAGACACACACACATAGAGACTCCACAGCTATTGTTTTAAAATTACTGGCACAAATCAGGTACAGTAATATGACTCCCTAGTTATGAATCCAAATTTTGTTTTAAGCTTTTTTTTTTTACTAATATTTGTAGAGAAGCCACTCAAGATGCTAGATTTTTGGCAAAGACACTCATATGGTTGTTTTTCTTGCCTTTTTTCCTTTATTTTTTCCTTCAGTCTTAGGAATTGGTGATGGGCTAGATAACAGTTCCCAGAGAGGTGATGCAATAATCCTTTTTGAGAGAGAGGAACGGGTGTAATCTGAATTGCCTCTAGAGCTGCTTTTCCAGTCTTACAAGGAATTTTTTCCTTTTTCTTTTTTTAAGGATAGTTCTCAGAAATTTAGATTGTAACTTAAATGGTATTATAGGTTGATCTACCTGTCCAACTACATCATCCCTAATTTGTTTCTTTCCCACTAGGTGTTTAATTTTATTTTAACTTAGAGAAGAAGGCCTGGAAAGAAAATTCCTGTCAGGCTCTGAATATTAGCTTCCAGTTTAGCTGAATTTCTGATCATAAGTTGCTAAATCCTTTCAAATACCTTGTCAGGCTCCAGCCAGGACAAACAGTAACTCCCTGGTGGTATTGAACAGCTCCAGTAATCTTTAACATAGCAGTTTCCCAGAAAATCTCTCAGAGTCTCATTAATTCTGGGAGTAGATTGCAGGGGTGTCTGTAAAATCACAGTCTAACATATTTTCTTTTAGGTCCCTTTTATAACAATTTTTATTAGTTTTTTGCAACAAAACTTCCAAGAAGATTATTTTGGAATTTTGAAGTTTTTGCTTTTAACTGCACTTCTTAAATGATTTTATCTAATCAGAACATTCCTTCTAATGGCCAATGTAATTCCCCTGAGGCAGGCATCAGTTTCCCTTAGCCTCCAATAGACTGCAACTCACATTTCTGTCCAACCGTCTCTGACCAAAACATGGGGTGCAGTCACATTTTTGTTTGACTATATTTTGGGACCCAAACCTGATAATTATTAAGCCAAGCCCTCAGGACATGAAACAAGCTTGGTAAGTTTTTTTTTTCTCTTCTTTGCAAATGTTTACAGCTCCTAGAACCTCTAGTTTGAGCAATTATGCCAGAAGGTGGTGAGCTCAACTCTTTAAAAAACTTTCTGTATTACCTGGCACTTAAGAAGGAGCCCCACAGTGGCCACTGTAATTTAACATTTTCCCAAGTTATCTTGCCAGCCATTTGTAGCTATCCTTATTTTGTTGAGCACTTGCAAGTTTCAGCATGAAGCCAGCCACAGTTCTGAGGCGAGGCTGCCCATTTGGGAACTGGTCAGCTTTTAGAAGCTTGATTTCGCCCTTTTCTTTTGGTTTCATTTTACTATAAAGTCTGAACAATTTCTAGGGACAGTGTAGTGGATCAGAAATGTGCTGCTTGTGAGTGTTACTCCCTAAGGAAAGGTCATAAACACTCTCTTACATGCCTTGGTTTCTCCCACTACTGTGGGGGCTCGGAGCACATGGGCGACTAACCCTCAAATGCACTTCCCCAGATGAGCCTTTAATCAATTAACATGAAAGATGGTGGAATTCTCTATGGGACTGCTATGCTATCCGTCACAAGGATTGATCCTCTGACACTCCCACAAGGTTCTCAGTCTCCTTGGAATGCCTTTTGGCTCAGAGGAGCTGCTATCCCTTTTCTTCAGAGCTGAACGAGGTCAGACTCTCATTTCTCTATCAAGCAGTTTGTTCAGACTTTATAAACACAATTTAAAGCCAAATTAAAAGATCAGCCTGTCCCATTCACTCCAAAGTTCCCCTCTAGTCTCCTTTGGCCTAGGAAATTCCCCCGAGGTTTCTCTTTCCCAGGAATTCCCCCTGCAAGTTCCTCTTATCTAGGTTGTTACTCATACTCCCTTAAGACACCTAGTCTTAAGGTTTGAAATAGTTCATATAAACTCTGGACCATCAACTTAAAATAAGGAGGCCTGGGTTTCAGGAGAACTCACCAGGATCTCTTGAAGAATGCAGTGATCTGGGTGGATCAATGGGCCCCTATGGGTACGGAACGCCAGTTCAGTGTAGAGATTCCAGGTGATCTCTGGTGGGTTTCTCTGAAATCCTGCCACGACTATGCCAAGAAATGTCAATGCAAATAATCCATAGTCAGTCTATAAACCAAAATTGAGGTGAATTTATTATGACCCAGATCTGAGGACTAGCACAGGGCCTTCCTTTCCCAAGGAAGGAAGGGCACCAAAAAAGTGGGGAGAACAAAATGGTTATATCCCGTCTTGGAACAAAGAACATACCTCACATAATAGAAATGTCCCTTTTACAATTGTCATGAGATGATTAGCTGGCACAGTAGATTGGTGGTCAGCAGGTCAATGGTCACAAGGTGAGCACAGCAGGTAGACAATTAATCCTTAGTTTCCAGGAAGTGATGCTTATCCTTAGAGAAATGACAATATAGGGGGAAGTTACATCCCTATCTTTAAGAGCATCATTCTTGTCTTGGGACATAACGAATATTTAAAGCAGATGTACAATGCATGCTCAATAGACCACATCAGACCCTTTTGGAAAAACAAAGTCAGATGGAACTAGTTTTAAATCAAATGGCTTCTTCATATGCTCCAGTAAATCCTATTGCTTTTCATTTATTTATCAAGTCATTGATTTAGAGAAGGTAAAATAAGTGTTTGATGTAACTTGAACTGAGTTTTTTTCATCTAATGATGTCATTTTGCTTTGGCATCATTTCACCTCTCTACATGGAAATATTTTTTTGGGATTCCTAGAATCTTACATTAAAAAATCAAAAAACAAATCTCTGTACAATCATGAGAAAGAATTTTTGTTTATTCAGTATCACATTTGCATTCCCTCAAAGGTTTTCACCAATAAAGTTCCCAACTTATTCCAGTGAAGTTATTCAAATGAAAATTATTGCAAGACAATCCTGCTATAATATGGTAGTGGGAAAACCAAGAAGAAACCTTTGTCATTGATGTTCCGTGCTGTAATAAGGAAGAATTTTCACTATGCATGTGAAGACCTTGATTTATTCTCAGTAAATCATTTTACAGATCAATGCTGAGGTCTTGAGCAGAAACCACGTATATTTCTCCTTATTGCTCACTCATCCAAGCCGTACGTCAGTCCTCACCAAGGATGAATCCAGATTTACCCCCTGGGGATAGAGAATAGCTACACTGATTGGCCATGGTTGATAGGACTGGGGCTTTACCAAGAGGTGATACAGAAGACTGTCCAGGAAACAGCATTTGTTTTCCTGGTGTTGTGTTGTGGTTTTTTCTGATGTTTTCTGACATTCTCTGGCTTACACACTCATGAGAAGTTCCCAAACTCAATAATAATTATAATACCTAAGACTTACTATTTTAAGTGACAGATTTCCACCCCAAGCAATCTTGGCTTCAGAATCCAAAGCCTAACCATTACCCCTTAATGAGTCTAGCGTCATTTTATAAAGAAAAGGTAAAAAATAGGAAATTTAGTTATAAGCCACAGGCCTATGACTAGCCTAAACAAAGGAAATTTTCACTTTATCCAGGCTACCCCAAGGGAGTCTTAGACAGGGATTTAGGGTCTGGTGTCGGAGTAAACCAAGTACTCATTTCCCAGACAATGTTCTCTGTGTGTATTTCATTGAAGAACCTCAAAGCAAAGAGTAACTCATCGAAGACAGAAATGTATTCCTTTTCTTCCTAGCCAAATGCCATCTTGAACTCATCTCTTTCATTCTCTAGAAAGATCTTGAGGTACAGGATAGGAAAGGGGGCAGTGAAGGATCAGTCTACTTCACTGCCTCACCCAGGAGACTGCAGCATGTGAAACAAAAGGAGGAGAGCCAAAGCAGAACTGGCTTAAAAATAATAAAACACAGAAGACTTGGACTTCTTTCTGAATTCCGAGAGGAAGATTCTTTGCTGTAGGGGGAGTTGCAAAAGAGAGGACAGAATGTGCATGAGTCCAGTCACCAACATATTGAAATCCGGTCTTCAAAACTAACAGATGGCCTCAACCAAAAGCCCTTGAGTGTATGTTTGAAGTACACATTGTGAGGAGCTCTGACAAATAAAATATTTCCTGAGTACAGACAAGTTTATATGTGGCAACATGTGCTTTGAAAGTCACTTGCTAAAAAGAAAGCAAGCTAATGAAAGTAGTAAAATTCCCCCCAACTATCAGAGTTTCATGGCCGAAAGTGGAGGTCAGGAAGAAAGGAACTCATTTGGCTAGATTCAAATAGAAGAGGTGCTTGAGCTGTGGAAATCAAAGACTTTCAGGATGAAAAGAAACTCTACGTTTCTAATTGTATTCTCTTACTTCCAGGAAAGACTGTTGCTTTTTTTATTTTTTTATGCTTGGAATTTTCCAGAGAAGAGCTTTCTGGTTTCTTTGTAAATGTGTCCTCTCAGTCTCCATTAGTCACCTGGGGGCTCAGAGCTTTTATCTTGTTTGTATACCTGGTTGCAAAAATTTCTACATTAAGAGATGTTTTTCTTTTTGCCCAAAGTAAAACCCAGCTGCTGTAATACACCCAGGAGATCATTGTAAATGTAAATCAGAATTAATGATGATATAAGCAATAATCCAAGGCTTTTAAAAACTCTAGTTGAAATAGCACACGTTGCTTGATATGAACTTCTTCACCATGAATGAAACACAGAATTCCATCATTCTAAAAACATGGAAAGACATTAAGCTAATACAACATATGCAGTATCTTCCCTCTTGTGCAATTTAGCTGTTACTTGGCTCTTTGAGATTTTGACCACTTCATCCTTCCAGAGGTCTTTAGGGGTCATATTGTCATAATCACTTTTGCTGTGTGGGGGGATCAGAATTTGCCACCTCAAAATATGTCTCTTTGGCTTGATTATTTTTAAGAACAAAAGACTCAGAAAGAAACTTTGACCTTTCCTCTAACTGCCAAAAAGTATTTAACATAGAAGGCCTGTCCCGGGAAGGAGCTATCACCATAGATAACTCTAGGTGTGGTAGACTGGGAGGAACCTTGCTGGGCCCATTTTTATCAAAGTTCTCTCCTGCGACACATGGTCTATAGATGGCCCAGCAAACATTTATTTATCAAACGTTTGCTTTTCCATGTCCACGTAAATTGCCTTCCTCTCTTTTGGCATCTCAGACCACTACCCGAATGTCCTCCTTGTCTTTAGCTAAAGATGGTATTTAAGGTGGTGGCTTGGGCCATTCTGGCAAGTTACTCAGTTCTCCATGTGTACATGTTATTAAACATTATTTGGTTTTCTCCTGTTATTCTATCTCATCTCAATTTAATTCTTAGACCAGTCAGAAGAACCTAGAGAGTAAAGGAATAGTTCTTCCTTGTCTACAGCTGCTTTTCCTGAAGTTTCTGTCTTACTTAAACTTTCCTCATGTGGTTGTTCTCTTACCCCTGTGTTGACTCACATATGAAACAGAGCCCCTTTTCCTTTACTTTCCCCCACATAATCCATGCAATCCTTTGTGGATGGAGTAGACTTTGCTAAAGATAGGAGGGGTTACCATGCAGGAATGCAGTCAACTTAACACTAGGAATTAAACATCTCTATTGTCAGCGTTGTCTTCCTGTTTCTGGGATTACTTGTCAGCTATCTTGTCCACAGGCCCAGCTTCCAGCCATACTGTGGCTTCCTGCCCTTTGCTCCCCTCTTCCATCCCCATGCTTCTTCCTTCTCTATTTTTCTCTGCTTTCATGCTCCTTAACATTTCATCTGCTCCTCTTACCTGGAAATTCAAATGAAGTCATTCTTCACCCACCATGAAACTCTGGCTCTACTTTCGCATATCCAAAATGTTGTTAATATTTCTGCTTAAAGGAAGGGTTTCCTAACCTAGATCTCACCCAATAGTAACATAGAGGAACCGACCGAGACTTTAAAATTTTAGTCTTTTATTTCTACTTCTTTCTGTGCCATCTTTACAAAATGCAAACAGCAGTACAGAAACATATTTTCCCTCTAAAATGAATTATTCCTCCTCCATCTATCTCCAACAGCAGTTATAACAACAGTCAATTTTGGTTTAGAATAACATTTTTCCTTCATTATATTGAATCTAAAACTGAAACAAACCTACAAACAAAGGCAGTGTGAGGGGCTGCAGGTAAGCTTACCCAGTAAAGGCCATTAGCTAGTATATCTCATACGGCTGTACACCAACTCTCATTTTCCTAAAGATATGCTGTGCTATGCTGTCCAGTTGTCCAATATGGTAGTCACTAGCCATATGCAGCCACTTAAGTTTATATTTTAATTAATTAAAATTAAAAGTTTAGTTCTCAGCCACACTGCCCACATTTCAAGTGTTCAATTGACACATGCAGCTAGTGACAACTCTGTTAGAAAGTACAAAAGTATAAAATATTTCCATCAGTACAGAAATTTCTATTGGATGGTGATAATCTTGGTGAAAAAAAATGTTGTAATCTCCTTTGGTAACCTGTTCCACAGTTAAATAACACATATCTAACTTGTGTTTAATCTGGCGGAAAAGATATTGAATAAACCACAATCAAGAAGATTCAGGGGCCAGATCAGTGGCACAGTGATAAAGTTTGCACACTTCACTTCTCAGTGGCCTGGGGTTCATCGGTTCAGATCCCAGGTGCAGACATGGCATTGCTTGGCACTCCATGCTGTGGTAGGTGTCCCACATATAAAGTGGAGGAAGATGGGCATGGATGTTAGCTCAGGGCCAATCTTCCTCAGCAAAAAGAGGAGGACTGACAGTAGTTAGCTCAGGGCTAATCTTCCTTATAAAAAAGAAGATTCAGGTTTTACATCATGAGGATAAAATGTTCCCTGAGATACACAGTGAACAACGTATCTTTGGATTTTGGAATTCCCACTGATGACTTTGTTAGCTGACATAAATATGCTTATTAAAGTTGAGGGAGGTATGAGTAAACCCTATCCTAGTGATCAAGGGCATTCATAATGATAGAGATCAGGCATTGACTGTCTTTTAATAACTTGCCTCTTTATTTGAGGACAGGTAAAATATAACAATCTCACTCAATCCTTACTCGAGTTGATGTAATGTACATTATCAAGTAGCACATCAGTGTTAGATTTTTATTCTCTGATCAAAGTAATTCTAATGAGGTAATTGAGAGAAAATATTAACAGGTCTCCAGAGAAATATTAGAATATGAATTTTCTGTACTTTGTCTATAGATTTTAATGTGGGGACGTTCCTGCCATTAAAAAAAGGCACAGATTAAAGGAAAAAATGTAATTAGTTAAAATATGTTCACAATAATGTCTACAAGCATATGCATTGCACTTTACATACATTATCTCATTTAAATTCTTGACCATCTCCTGGAGTAGGTATTATAATCCCATTTTACACAGGAGTAGATGGGCATTGGAGAGATGAGATCATTCTTAAAGGTCACATACCTACTAGGTGCAAAGCCATGTTCCCGAAATCTTCTCTTTGGACTACTGTGCTGCCTCTCTAAAATGTGAGACAGTTGGGCATTCAGGAACACAAGGAATGTCAACTCTGTGCTAGTCATTGTGGCTCAAGACCAACTGATGCCAACGAACCAGAACAGCAGTCATTTACCTCAAAAGTGCTGCTAAAGAGAAAGAGAGGGTCCCATGAGCCCCAGGCTTGTCAGTGATCACACATTTGACACTGGCATCCACTGATGGTAACAAGCACCACATCGTTCACTTCCAAGCTCATTGTCAATAGAAACACATTCTTGATTCATTTGATAAATATGCCTTGATGCAGGTGCTCTGCTAGGCATATGCTAGGGTGTGGTCCCTGCTCTCACAGACTTGGTAGACTAGTGACCACTTAGACTTCATATCTCATATTGTGATGCTTTGAAAAGATATTTAATTTAGAGGTCAATGAGCGTTTAATACTGGCTGAGGTGTGTAGAGTTTAATATGCTTAAAAATATACCCAAGAGAGTGATGCAGCAACATGGCAGAGTGAGCTGTTCCCTTTATCTCTCTCCCTTTGAACTATAACTAAATGGACATTCATTGACCAGTGGAGGATGCCCACACAGCACAACAGGATGCCTGAGAGACCCACACAGATATACATCTGAAGGTGGATGGACTGGCTCCCTGGGAAGTGGTGGGGATAGGTAAGCACTCCCGTACCTTTCCCCACAGCCCTGTGTGTGTGCCTCTGAGTGCTTTCCTGGACAGCATGAGCTCCCATAGTACCACTGTGACCTCAAAAGTGGAAACACGTCTTGGCGCAACTGTAGGGAGAGAGTGGCAGCAGCCTTGGGTCTGTGCGTGAATGCTTTCCCAGTCAGTGGGAGAGCCCACCCTACCACTGCAGTCCCAGTGAGTGGCCCAGCCTCAGACACCATGAAGAAGCCCTGCCTAACAAGCACAGCAACTGGTGTCACCATAAGAAGAGGCAGTGGCAGACATATGTGCACACATGATTGCTTTCCCAGATGGTGCAAGTGCCCATAGTACCACTGCGGCCCCACAAGTGGAAATGTGCCTTGGTGCAGCAGCAGCCCTGAGCCCACATGTGAATACTTTCCTGGCTGGTGGGAGCACCCACCATACCCAGACAACTTCCAGTAGATGGGGTGGGATCAGAAACACAGCTCCTACTTCCTCCCAGCAGTAGGAGGTGAAAACTGACCTGATACTACCACAAATGCACTGGCAAAAGACTAATTCATCAAACACCATGACAGACTATAGCAAGAATTTAGAGCAGAAGGAAAATGACAAATCTCTAGGAATCAACCCTGAAGTCACAGAAATTTGCAATCTAAATGAGAGAGAATTCAAAATAGCTGTCATAAAGGAACTCAACGAGTTACAAGAAAACTCAGAAAGACAGTTCAATGAACTCAGAAATGAAACTAATGTGAAGAAGGAATACTTCAAAGAAATTGAAACTATAAAAAAAAAACAAGTAGAAATTCTGATATGAAGAACACAATTAATGAGATAAAAAAATCTAGAATCCTTAAAAAATAGAGCTGACAATATGGAGGAAGAAATTAGTGATTTAGAGGATAGACATAAAGAAATGCTTCAGGTGGAGGAGGAGAGATAACTAAGATTTTTTAAAAATGAAGGAATGCTTCAAGAAATATCTGACTCAATTAGGAAAAGCAACATAAAGATGATAGGTATTCAAGTGGGAGAAGGGAGGGAGAAAGGAGCAGAGAACTTGTTCAAAGGAATAATAGCTGAGAATTTCCCAAACCTGGGGAAGGAACTGCACTTACAAATATGTGAAGCCAATAGGTTACTAATTACATCAATGCTAAAAGATCTTGTCGAAGGCATTTAATAGTAAAACTGGCAAAAGACAATGAGAAAGAAAATATATTAAGGGCAGGAAGGCAGAAGAAAATAACATACAAAGGATCCCCTATCAGCCTTTCAGAGGATTTCTGGGCAGAAACCTTACAGGCTAGGAGAGAATGAAATGATATATTTAAAATACTGAAAGACAAAAACTTTCAGCCATGAATACTCTATCCAGCAAAACCATCTATCAGATATAGTGGAGAAATAAAAGCTTTCCAAGATAAACAAAAGCTGAGAGAGGTCATCACTACTAGACCTCCCCCACAAGAAATTATTAGGGATACCCTCATACCTGAAACAGAAAGCTAAAGGTCTACAAAGCTTTGATCAAGGAATTGCACAGACAAAATCAGAAAACTGCAGATCTCCTTCAGAACAAGGTAGCAAATAATTATAACTTAGAAGATCAAGGGAAGGAAAGCATCAAAAGTAACTATAGGGCCAACCCAGTGGTGCAGCAGTTAAGTGCGCACATTCCACTTTGGTGGCAAAGAGTTTGCCAGTTTGGATCCCGGGTATGGAGATGGCACCACTTGGCACTTCATGCTGTGGTAGGCGTCCCACATATAAAGTAGAGGAAGATGGGCATGGATGTTAGCTCAGGGCCAGTCTTCCTCAGCAAAAAGAGGAGGATTGGTAGATGTTAGCTCAGGACTAATCTTCCTCAAAAAAAAGTAACTATAAACACTTCATCTTAGTCATAAACTCACAACCCAAAACAGAATAATTTGTGACAACAATAACTCAGAAAGGGAAGGGGGATGGAACCTGCTTAGGCTTATGGAGGTAAGAGGCTATCAGAAAATGAACTATCTCATTTACAAGATCTTTTGTGCAAACCTCACAGTAACCACCAAAAAAAAAAAAAAAAAAAAAAACAGAGCAGAGCCCCAACTCATAAAAAAAGAGAAAACCTGCACAGAAAACCACCAAAGTGAAATTGCAGTCAGAAATACAAAGGAAGAGAAAGAATGGAAATATAGAAAAACTGGAAAACAAGAAATAAAATGGCAATGTTATGTCCTCATATATCAATAACCACTCTAAGTGTAAATGGATTGAATTCTCTAATCAAAAGACACAGAGTTGCTAGATGGATTAGAAAGCAAGACCGAACAATATACTGCCTCCAGGAAACAAATCTCAGCTCTAAAGACAAACACAGGCTCAGAGTGAAGGGATGGAAGATGATATGCCAAGCAAACGGCAAACAAAAAAAAAGCAGGTGTTGCCATACTTATATCAGACAAAGCAGACTTCAAGATAAAAAAGACAACGAGAGAGGGGGTGGCCTGGTGGCATAGAAGTTAAGTTTGCATGTTCCACTTCAGTGGCCCAGGGTTTGCCAGTTTGGATCCCAGATGAAGACCTATGTACTACTAGTCAAGCCACGCTATGGCAGGCATCCCTTGTATAAAATAGAGGAAGATGGGCATGGATGTTAGCTCAGGGCCAATCTTCCTCAGCAAAAAGAGGAGAATTGGAGGCAGATGTTAGCTCAGGGCTAATCTTCCTCCAAAAAAAAAAAAAAAAAAGGACAATGAGAGAGAAAGAGGGACAGTATATAATGATAAAAGGGACTTTCCACCACGAGAACATAACACTTGTAAATATATATGTACCCAACATGGGAGCACCTAAGTATATAAAGCAACTATTAACAGACCTAAAGGGAGAAATTAACAGCAACACAGTAATAGTAGGAGATCTCAACACCTCAATTATGTCAATGGATAGATCATCCAGATAAAGTCAACAAGGAAATAGCGGATTTAAATGAAACACTTGATCAGATGGATTTAATAGGTATATAGAGAACATTCCATGCAAAAACAGCAGAATACACATCCTTCTCAAATGCACATGGAACATTCTGAAAAATAGACTATACATTGGGAAATAAGGCAAGCTTCAATTACTTTGGGAAGATTGAAATCATATCAAGTGTCTTTTCTAACCACAATGCTATGAAACTAGAAATCAACCACAAGAAAAAAAAACTGGGGAAGTCACAAATATGTTGAGACTAAACTACTTGCTACTGAACAACCATTGGATCAATGAAGAAATCAAAGGAGAAATTAAAAAATACCTGGAGAAAAATGAAAATGAAAATACAACATACCGACTCTTGTGGGATACAGCAAAAGCAGTTACAAGAGGAAAATTCATAGCTATACAAGCCCACCTTAACAAACAAGAAAAAATCTAAAATAAATAATCTTAAACTACACCTGAAATAACTAGAAAAATAAGAACAAACAAAGCCCAAAGTCAGCAGAAGAAGAGAAATATTAAAAATTAGAGCAGGAATAAATGAAATAGAGACTAAAAAAAAACAGTAGAAAGGATCAATGAAGCTAAGAGCTGGTTCTTTGAGAAGACAAACAAATTGGACAAACCCTTAGCCAGACTCACTAAGAACAAAAGAGAGAAGCCACAAATAAATAAAATTAGATATGAAAGAGGAGAAATTACAAGGGATACTGCTGCAATACAAAGGATTATATGAGAATACTACGAAAAACTATGTGCCCACAAATTGGATAACCTAGAAGAAATAGATAAATTCTTAGATTCATACAATTTCCCAAAACCAAATCAAGAAGAAATAGAGAATCTGAACAGACCAATCACAAGTAAAGAGATTGAAACAGTAATCAAAAACCTCCTCAAAAATAAAAGTCCAGGACCAGATGGCTTCTCTGCACAATTCTACCAAACGTTCAAAGAAGATTTAATACCTATCCTTTTCAAACTATTCCAAAATTGAAGAAGATAGAATGCTTCTGAGCTCATTCTATGAGGCCAACATTACCCTGATACCAAAATGAGGCAAGGACAGCAGAAAGAAGGAAAATTACAGGCCAATACCACTGATGAACATAGATGCAAAAATCCCCAACAAAACATTGGCAAACCAAATACAGCAATACATTAAAAGGATCAAACACCATGATCCAGTGGGATTTATATCAGGGATGCAGGGATGGTTCAACATCCAGAAATAAATCAATGTGATACACGACATTAACAAAATGAGGAATAAAAATCACATGATCATCTCAATAGATGTAGAGAAAGCATTTGACAAGATCCAACATCCATTTATGATAAAAACTGTCAATAAAATTGGAAAGAAAATACCTCAACATAATAAAGGTTATAAATGAGAAACCCACAGCCAACATCATACTTAATGGGGAAAAACTAAAAGCCATCCCTCTGAGAAGAGGAACAAGACAAGGGTTCCCATTCTCACCACTCCTATTCAACATAGTCCTGGAGGTTTTGACCAGAGCAATTAGGCAAGCAAAAGAAATAAAAGGAATACAAATTGGCAAAGAAGAAATGAAACTCTCGCTGTTTGCACATGATATGATTCTATATATAGAAAGCCCTAAAGAATCTATCAGATAACTATTAGAAATAATCAATAACTATAGCAAAGTTGCAGGGTATAAAATCAACATACAAAAATCAGTTGCTTTCCTATACACTACTTAAAAAAATAGCAGAAAGAGAAGTCAAGAGGACAAGCCCATTTATAATCTCAACAAAAAAAAATTAAAACGTCTAGGAATAAATTTAGCCAAAAGAGGTGAAAGACCTATACAATGAAAACTATAAGACATTGTTGAAAGAAACTGAAGAGATAAAGAAATGGAAAGATATTCCATGCTCGTGGATTGGAAGAATAAACATAGTTAAAATGTCTGTATTACCTAAAGCAATCTACAGATTCAATGCAATCCCAATCAGAATCCCAATGACATTCTTCATGGAAATAGAACAAAGAATCCTAAAATTTATATAGAACAACAAAAGACCTTGAATAGCCAAAACAATACTGAGAAAAAAGAACAAAGCTGGAGGCATCACAATCCCAGATTTCACAACATACTACAAAGCTATAGTAATCAAAACAGCATGGCACTGGCACAAAAACAGACACACAGATCAACGGAGCAGAACTGAAAGCCCAGAAATAAAACTTCACATTATGGACAGCTAATCTATGACAATTGGCCAAGAACATACAATGGAAAAAGGAAATTCTCTTTAATAAATGGTGTTGGGAAAACTGGACAGCCACATGCAAAAGACTGAAAGTAGACCATTATCTTGCAGCATACACAAAAATTAACTCAAAATGGAATAAAGACTTGAATGTAAAATGTGAAATTGTAGAATTCCTAGAAGAAAATACAGGTAGTTCACTCTTTGACATCAGTCTTAGCAGTATCTTTTCGAATATGATGTCTACTCAGACAAGGGAAACAAAAGAAAAAATAAACAAATGGGACTGCATCAGACTAAAAACTTTTGCAGGGCAAAGGAAACCAGGAACAAAATAGAAAGACTACCCACCAAGTGGGAGAAAAGTATTTGGAAATCATATATCTGACAAGAGGTTAATTTCAAAAAAAATATATACAAAGAACTCATATAACTCAACAACAACAACAACAAAAACCTGATCAAAAAATGGGCAGAGGATATGAACAGGCATTTCTCCAAAGAAGATATGCAGATGGCCAACAGACACATAAAAAGATGTTCAACATGGCTAATTTTAAGGAAATGCAGATCAAAACTACAATGAGATATCACCTTCCAGCTGTCAGAATGTCTGTAATTACCAAGACAAAAAATAACAAATGTTGGATAGGATGTGGAGAAAAGGGAACCCTCATACACTGCTGGTGGGAGTGGAAACTGGTGCAGTCACTATGGAAAATGGTATGGAGCTTTCTCAAAAAATTAAAAATAGAAATACCATGCTATCCAGCTATCCCACTACTGGGTATTTATCCAAAGAACTTGAAAGCAACAATCTAAGGATATTTACACACCCCTATGTTCATTGCAACATTATTCACAATAGCCAAGATGTGAAAGCAACCCAAGTGCCCTGCTATGGATGAATGCATAGAGAAGATATTGTATATATACACAATGAAATACTATTCAGCCATAAAAAAGACAAAATCGTCCCATTTGCAACAACATGGATGGAACTTGAGAGTACGAGGTCAAGAAAAATAAGCCAGATAGAGAAAGACAAATACTGCATGATTTCACTGACATGGGGAAAATAAACAAACATATGGATAAAGAGAAGAGATTAGCGGTTACCAGAGGGAAAGGAGGCTGGGGGGGGGGGGGGGGCCTGGGCAAAGGGGTAAAGGGGCACAGATGTATGAGGACAGATAAAAGTTAGACTACTGGTGGTGAGCTCAATGCAGTCTATACAGAAATTGATAAATAATAATGTATACCCGAAATTACACAATGTTATAAACATTTATGATTTCAATATTTGAAAAAATAAAAAATAAACAAACAAAAAATATATTCCCATTCACCTCACACCCATTAGGATGGCTAGTATCAAAAACACACAATATAACAAGCACTGCCTGGGATGCATAGAATTTGGAGCCCTTGTGCATTGGTGGGAATGTAAAATGGTGCAAATACCATGGAAAATAATATGGTGTTCCTCAGAAAAATAGTAGTAGAACTACCATTTGATCCAACAATCTCACTTCTTGGTATATACCCAAAAAGTGTTAGAACTAATAAACAAATTCAGTAAAGTTGCAGGATACAGAATAAACATACAAAAATCAGTTGAGTTTCTATACCATAACAATGAGCTGTCTAAAAAAGAAAGAAGGAAACAATCTAATTTACAATAGCATCAAAAACAATAAAATACTTAGAAATAGATATAACCAAGGGGTAAATGGATTAAAGGGAGGGGGATGTGAGTGATAGAGAATATTTTTAGGAAGCCAGTGAAATGAGGAAGGCTGAGCCTAAGCAAGGGCATGGGAAAGAGAGAAGTAAGGATGGATTTAGAGATAATTAGAAGGTGGAGTCAACAGTGTTAAGTGACATATTGATATGAAACAGAAAAGAAAATAGAATTCTGTTAGCGGATTCTCTTCTTCTGTTTTTATTTCTTAATAATTTCATTAATTATTAACAAATAATTTTCATCCTTTCTTCTTTATGTATTTAAGAGTTTAAAAATATAAATTTCCTGTTAAGTATGGTTTTAACTGCATCACACGTTTTTTTTTTATTAAAGATTTTTTTTCCTTTTTCTCCCCCAACCCCCCCAGTACATAGTTGTATATTCTTCATTGTGGGTCCTTCTAGTTGTGGCATGTGGGATGCTGCCTCAGCGTGGTTTGATGAGCAGTGCCATGTCCGCGCCAGGATTCGAACCCAACGAAACACTGGGCCGCCTGCAGTGGAGCGCGCGAACTTAACCACTCGGCCACGGGGCCAGCCCCCCACATCACACAAGTTTTTATGTGTAGTATATTTATTATCAGCTTTAAGTGTTATTTAAAACTGCACATTTATATTTTCAAGTGCATAGTGCTTTTTAGTTATTTTTATTACTTAGTTTTTACTGAATTGCATTGAAGTAAGAGAATATATTTTGTATAATAACACTTCTTAGGTTACATTGAGATTTGGTCTAAAGCATGGTATGCAATTCCTTTTCATAAATATGCCGTGTGTGTTTGAAAAAAATGTGCATTCTCTGTTTGTTGAGCACAAAGTTCTATACATGTCCATTGAATTAAGATTGTTCATTGGTTGCATTGTTTAAATATTCTATATCCCTAGTAATTTTTTTTTACTTCATCTATCAATCACTATAAGTATTTAAAAATGTTCCACCAAAATAATTGTTTTGTGAGTTTCTTGGTTCTACTAATTTTTACCCTATATGTTTGAGGCTGTATTATGGACATAGTTTGGGACTGCTATATCCTCTTGGTGAACTGAAAATATTATTGTATTGAGCTCCCTCTTATTCCTTAAAGTCTGTTTTGTTTGATATTCTAATCTGGTTTTGTTTAATTAGTATTTGCCTGATACATCTTTTTCTATATTTATTTTTCAAACTTTGCCCTTCTCTTCTAAGTGCAACTTCTGAAAATAACATAGATGCATTTATTTTTAAATTTTATGTGGCACTCCTTGTCTCTTCAACAGATTTTAAATAAATTTAAAATATTTTCACGAAAATAAATTGCTGTGAAATTTGAATACTGAGAGAGAATCTCATGGGTTCCCTAATCATTCTTTGTTCTAGATCTGCACTGTACGGTATGGTAGCCACTAGCCACATGCAGCTTTTGAGCACTCGAAATGTGGTTTGTTCAAATGAATGTACTGTAAGTGTAAAATACACCTAAATTTCAAAGACTTAGTACAAAAGCATATAAAATATTTCATTGACCCTTTTATGCTGACCACATATTGAAACAATAATATTTTATATATTTAATGAAATAAAATATATTGTGAAAATTAAATTCATCTGTTTCTTTTTACTTTTATTTTTTAAAGATTTTATTTTTTCCATTTTCTCCCCAAAGCCTTCCAGTACATAGTTGTATATTCTTCGTTGTGGGTCCTTCTAGTTGTGGCATGTGGGATGCTGCCTCAGCGTGGTTTGATGAGCAGTGCCATGTCCACGCCCAGGATTCAAACCAATGAAACACTGGGCCGCCTGCAGTGGAGCGCATGAACTTAACCACTTGGCCATGGGGCCAGCTCCTTTTTTTACATTTTTAACATGGCTGTTAGAAAGATCAAAATTACAGATATGTCCTACAATTGTGGCTCACATTATTTTCTATTGGACAGCACTGTTCTAGATATGCCTGACACCCTACTATTCTAGTCCTTGAGTTCCAGATTATAACTTTGTTATTATGGTGATAAATCCCCCCACTTTTCTTAATACAGGTCAAATTGATTTCTGTTATTTGCCATCAAAATAATCATAACTAATATACTCACCTAAAAGACATTTTTGGCATATCATTTGCTAGGGACTGAATTGTGTCCTTCCAAAATTCATATTTTGAAGCTCTAAACCCCATTGTGATGGTATTTGGAGGTGGGACCTGTGGGAGGCAATTAGCTCATGATGGTGGAGCCCTCATGATGGGATTAGAGCTCTTTTAAGAAGAAACATGAGAGAGAGAATGAGAGAGAGGGCGATCTCAACCATGTGAGGACACAGCAAGACAGCTATCTGCAAGCCAGGAAGAGGACTCTCACCAGGAACGGAATGGGTGAGGACCTCAGTCTTGGACTTCCCAGCCTCTAGAACTCTGAGAAATAAATTTCTGCTGTTTAAGCCACCCAGTCTATGACATTTTGCTATAGTGGCCTGAACGAGATAAGACATCATTCCATCATCTATCAATGCCAAATTTCTTACTATACTGATTCTGACATGTGAGTTCTCAAGAACAAACTGTATGTTACAGATAAAAGTAAACCAAATTAAAATATGTAAATAACATCTTTGCCAGAACATGAAGGACAAAATTTGTAAGTGGATCCGTTTGCAAATGACTACTAATTTAAATTTCTCTTCTTCTAAGTGTTCCAAAGAAAAAAGGTTGAGAAATATACTCTGTGATTCTGGAAATTGATACTTGATAAATTCTAGCCCAAACTCACTTTCCTGGAGATTTACAATGGGCATTATATTACAGATTTTTCAATGTTCTGAAGTAAAGAAATGGGATTATCTTGGCTGAATTCCCAAAATTTCTGAAACACATTTGATATAGGATGAGTTTCAGAAACCTTTATTTTCTACTAAAAACAACCAAAATCTCAAGTAAATTTGGGACATGCTGCCTTATCATTTAAAAATTTTTTAAACTTCAATCATAAAGTCACAAAGAAATAGAATTTCTTAATTTTCTTTTCAATAAGTTATGTCAGATTTTTGAACAACAAATATTCAGAGGTTGACACATGCTCTCATTATTTTGTTGGCCACTATTGTCAGTAAGTCACTTAATCACATCAATGGCTACTCAAAAGAATTGTGGCTGAACTAATGAAAGAAATTAAGTGTTATCCTTTCATATAAAAAAATAGGGATAATAACTCACTATTAGGACAGAGCAAAGTTGTTTTTCACCAGTAGTGATGGATATAAGCAAATTCATCTACCCTCTCTTTCCTCACAAGATAAGTGACAGACTTTTCTACAACAGCTGGCAAAGGCTAGGGACAAGGAAAATCTATAGAAGCAAGATATAAATAAAACCATCACTTTTTGAATTTTGGATTTTATCAAGGCAGTTTAATAATTGAAGGTTTTTAAAGATGTCTCTATATCTAATGGTTAAGGGTGGGGTTCCAGTTTGCTTATTTATTTCTTTATTTCTAGTGTACCAAGGTACAACATATCTTCAGGACATTTAAAAAATCATAATTATAATTACAACCTAAATCCACATTTATATGTTCAACTGCTAATGTTTCTCATTGTTTTTTCTTCCATTCCCCTTTTTTTTTAGTATTTGTTCCTGTTTATAGAGCATTTGGATACCCACATATTTGATGGACATCCTTAATTTGACATTAATTCCAGTATATAGGGTTAAATTGAGACTTGTTTATATGGTATTCATCTTTGTTCAAAAGGAAAATGTTCCACTTAGAAAGAAATTATTTAGAATTATATCAAATTTAATATTTCTAATTAAACATTACCATTTTTAACTTTTTAAAAATTTCTTTCAGCTTAATTTGGTGAATGCTAAATTCTTTAGGATATTTAGCATAGCTATGAAATAATAAAAGATATATACCAAATTATATCAAATGACCCTCCTCACAGTTTTATCAGCTCATCTTCACACTACTTTGTTTCTTTAACATGGCAATTAGGAATGATAGTTACCATTTATAAAGAGCTTTACTCGTTTTATGCCCATTAATCTGTAAAACCACACCATGAGGTAATTATAATCATTTCCATTCAGGTAGCAAAATTGACACAATTGACAATTTGTCAATGACGCTTAATAGAGAATGGTAAAGTCAGGATTGGTTGCAAGTCTATCTGCTCTATTTTCTCACTTTTATGCTCTAACTTTTATTATCTCTGTCTGATCTTGTACTTTGAACACTAGTTGACTCAACCAAACACTATGGGGCCTATATTCTACGTAACAACGTTTTTCTTTTCTTTTTATTTTTTTGAGGAAGATTAGCCCTGAGCTAACTACTGCCAGTCCTCCTCTTTGTGCTGAGGAAGACTAGCCCTGAGCTAACATCCATGACCATCTTCCTCTACTTTATACATGGGACGCCTACCACAGCATGGCTTGACAAGCGGTGCTATGTCTGTACCTGGGATCCAAACCGGCGAACCCTGGGCCACCGAGAAGCAGAACGTGCGAACTTAACCACTGTGCCACGGGGCTGGCCCCACAACATGTTTTTCTATCAAATAAGTGTATAATTCTGAGACCAATATCCAGCAGTTGAGAGAAGTCTAAAGTGCTAAGATTGGCACTTGGACCACTTCTCCTTTACTGGCATCTGACAATTCTGGTGGTTATAGATGAGAGTCTCAAAGTTGAGCAGAACTCTCAAGAGACCCAAAAGCCAAAGAGATTATCAGCAAGGAACAATTCAAAAAGGAAATAAAGAAAACAACTCCATTCACAATAGCACCCAAAGGAATAAAATACCTAGGTTTAAATTTAACCAAGAAGGTGAATGACACTGAAAACTGCAAAACATTACTGAAAAAGATTAAAGAAGACCTAAATAAATGGAAAGACATCCCCTGTTCATGGATTGGAAGACTTAATGTTGTTAGGAAGTCAATATTACCCAAAGCAATCTACAAATTCAATGAGTTGCCTGTCAAAGTTCCAATGGCCATTTTTTTGCACAAATGGAAAATATGATCCTTATATTCATATGGAAGTTCAAGGGACTTAGAATAGACAAAACAATCTTGAAAAAGAAGATCAAAGTTGGAAGATCCATACGTCCTATATAGAATTCATTGACCTCCCCACCTTCCGGGGACACTGGGATCTGAGGCCTATGTGAAAGAATGTGTCTGGGCTCGGGACCAAAGATGGCCATTTTGACCCTGACTCCAAGGCACAAGTTACTAAGACAATGTCCTGCATCATGTTCCTTGTCTGGGCTGGCCACCCTGACTGGCACCTGACCGGACTATAGAAACATCCCATCCATGGGAACAAAAAGAAAAACCTCAAAGTATCTAAATGTCTAAAACCCTGAGTCAAAACCCGGAAAACATTAGAATAAAAGAGAGTCACAAGCATAGAACAATTGGGAGTCTCACTGAGGACAGGATGCTTTGCCTCAGACCTGGACAATCAGCACCTCCGCCCACCGTACAAACTATTGGGACTTCCCCGGCTGATTGTGGCATGGATATTGTAACCACCGATTTGTTGTTCTTTGTTTCCCTGCTCCTCATTCTGTTCCCCTTTATCAATAAACTCTGATTGTTTAAACAACCAAGTACCCTTGGTGGTACCTGTCATTCCTTGCCCTTTGCAGCTGCGGACAACACCTCCCAATTTCAAAACTTAGTACAAAGCTGTAGTAATTAAAACAGCGTGATAATGACATAAGGACTGGCACATAGACCAATGGAATAAAATTGAGAGGCCAGAAATGATTCGATACAGCTACAACCAACTGATTTTAAACAAACATGTCACCATTAATCAATGGTAAAAGAACAGACTCTTCAACAAATGGTGCTGGGAGAACTGAATAGCCATATGCAAATGATGATGTTGGACCCCCACTCACACCATATAAAAAAATTAATATGGATCAATTATCTAAATATAAGAGTGAAAATCATGAAACTTTTAGAAAAAACATAGGTTTAAATTTTCATGACCTTGGATTTTCATTGGATTCTTAGATATGACATCAAGAGTACAAGCAACAAAAGAAAAAGTAGATAAACTGGAATAATCAAAATTTAAAACTTTTAGGGCCAGCCTGGTGGCATATTGGTTAAGTTTGCATGCTATGCTTCAGTGGCCCAGGGTTTGCAGGTTCAGATCCTGGGCACAGACCTAGCACTGCTTGTCAAGCCATGCTGTGGCAGCATCCCACATAAAATAGAGGAATATTGGCACAGATGTTAGTTCAGTGACAATCTTCACAAGCAAAAAGAGGAAGTTTGGCAACAGATGTTAGCTCAGGGCCAATCTTCCTTACACACGCACACACACAAAAATTAAAAATTTTGTGCATTGAAAAACCAGTAAAAAGAAAGTGAAAAGACATTGCACATAATGATATAAAATATTTGTAAATCATATATCTGATAAGGATCAAGAATCCAGAATACATAAAACATGCTTACAGGGGCCAGCCCTGTGCTGCAGTAGTTAAGTTCAGCATGCTCCACGTCAGTGACCCGGGTTCCCTGGTTCAGATCCTAGGCCCAGACCTACACCAATTGTCAGCCATGCTGTGGTGTCAACCCACATACAAAGTAGAGAAAGATTGGCACAGATGTTAGCTCAGGGTGAATCTTCCTCAGCAAAAAAAGGAAAATGCTTATAACTCAATAACAATGATCCAAATGATTCCTATATCCTACTATTCTTTCTCTTGTTTGATACCCTCCCTTTGATTTTGGGCTTGGTCTACTGACTTGTGTCTAATAATATAATATGGTAAAAGTGATGTAAGCCAGTCACAAAAGGACAAATATTATATGATTCCATTCATATGAAATGTTTAAAGTAGTCAAAATAATAAAAAGAAAGTAGAAAGGTGGTTACCAAGAGTTGGAGAATTAATGTTTAACAGGTACAGAGTTTCAATGTCATAAGATGAAAGAGGGCTAGGGATCTGTTGCACGACAATGTGAATCTATGAACAATACTGAATGGTATACATAAAAATGGTTAAGATGGTAAATTTTACGTTATGTGTTTTTTACCATAGTAAAATAAAAATGTTCTATTAGAAAGTGATGGGATGTGACTTCCATGAAGGTTTGAAAAGACTGACTTCTATCTTGCTGTTATTTTCTCTCTGTTGCCTTCTCAGCTTGCATGCTTCAACAAAATAAGCTACCACATTGGAGAGGCCCACATGGCCAAGAATCATGAGCAAGGTTAGAAACAGATTCTTCCCCAGCTGAGCCTCAAAACGAATAGAGCCTCAGCTGATATCTTCATGGACGCCTGTGAGAGACCCTGAACAAAAGGACCCAGCTAAGGCAGGGCCCAGTTCCTGAACCACAGGAACTGGGAGATAATAAATGTTGTTGTTTTAAGCCACTAAGTTTGGGATAATTTATATTTTGTTAGGCAGCAAATAGGTAACTAATACAACAGATTCAATTAAAACCTAGGAGTATTTTATTTATTGAATCAATCATTTGATTCTAAAGTTTATAAGGGAATGCAACATGCCAAGTATAGACAAGGCAATCTTAAAGAACAACAAAGCTGGGCAACTTATACCACCACATATTAAGACTTATTATAAAAATATAGAAGTAAAACAGTGTGGAATTGGTGCAAGAATAGGCAAACAAATAGATGGGACAGAATAGAGAGTACAGATTACAACCACACATATGGAACCACCTGCTTTATGACATAGGTAACTTGTAATGTAGAGGGGAAAGGATGATCCTTTGAATAAATGGTGCTAAGTCAATTGGATACACATAAGGAAAAAATTAATTTGACGTCTATCCCCACACGGACTACAGATCTAAATGTGCAAAAACATCAGAGAATATCTTCATGACCTCAGTATAGGCAATTATTTCTAAAATAAGGCACAAATAGTGCTAACTTAAAAGAAAAATTAAAAATTTTGAATGCATGAATATAAAGTACTTCTGTTCACGAAAAGGCACAATTAACAAAGTAAAAGGCAACTCATTTGGTGGGAGAAAATACTTGCAATGCATATACCCAACAAAGGACCAAAAGCTTCCTATCCAAAATATACACTTAAAAATACACACAAATTAATAAGAAAAACCACAAACAGCTCAACTTTTAATAGGGGGGCCAAGAAGCAAAAAGCTTGAATGATACTTCACAAAAGATGATGTGTAAGTGGCCAAATGTGCTCAACCTTATTAGTTATGAGGGAAATAATTTGAAACCAAAATGAAATATCACTAGATATCACTACATATCTGCCTACATGGCTAAAACAAAGGAAAATAGTTGATGAGGATGTGGAGCAACTGGAATGTTTATACGCTGTTGGTGGGAGTATAAATTATCACCACCATTTGGGGAAGCTTTTCAACATCCTCTAATAAATTAAACATGTGCATGCCCTATGACACAGAAATTCCACCCTTAGACATTACTCAAGATAGAAGAGTATCTGTATGTTCACCAAAAGACATGTACAAGAATTGATTGCAGCATTATTCATGATAGGCCAAAACTGGAAATCTGTGCAAATGTTAATCAGTAGGAGAATGAAGGAAAAACATTTTTATATTCATATTGTGAAATACTGTTCAGCAACGTGAATAAACATATTCCAACTACTTGCAATAACATTGATGACTCATAAACATTATATTGAGCAACGAAATCCAGACACAAAAGAATTCAACCTGTAGGATTCCATTTATACCAAGCTGTTTAAAATTAAGAGCAAAATTAATGTATGGTGTTAAAAATCGGGATAGCGTTTCCCATTGGGTGCCTAGTGATGGGAAGGGGCACAATGTTGACATGTAAGGTGCTGGTAATATTCTGTTCCTAGACCTGGGTGCTGGGTACAGAGTTGTGTTTGATTTCTGAAAATTCACCAAGCTATATACACTTATGATGTGTGCACTTTTCTGTATGAATATTAGATTTTAATAAAAAGTTTAAGAAAAGAATAAGTACTTAGGAATTAATCTAACCAAATATCTTCAAAACTGCAAGCCAGAAAATCATAAAACATTTTTGAGAGAAATTAAAGACTTAAACAAATGGAGGATATGCCCTGTATGAATTGAAGGACAATATTAAAAATGTTACTTCCATCTAAATTCATATACAGGTTCAAAGCAATCCCAATCCAAACACTGACAGGTTTGGGGGTTTTTACCTAAATTTACCATCTAATTCTAATATTTTTATAGCAATGCAAAGGGCCAAGAATAGTTAAGGCAATCTTAAAGAGTAAGAATAAAATGGGAGAATTTACATTGCTGGATATAGAGACATACTATAAAACTTCAGTAATGACAATGGAATGGTATTGACATCAGGATAAATAAATGTAT
Organism: Equus przewalskii; assembly: GCF_037783145.1. Lineage (NCBI taxonomy): Eukaryota > Metazoa > Chordata > Mammalia > Perissodactyla > Equidae > Equus > Equus przewalskii. The sequence goes on from NC_091846.1 coordinate 71,114,795, forward strand.
CAAAGCGGATTAGATTCCAGCAACATATCCATAAATATATGGGTTCTTGATTTTTAACAAATGTGGCATGGCACAACAGTGGGGAAAGATGATCTTTTTCTTTTCTTTTGGAAAAGACAATCTTGTCAATACACAGTTCTGAGTCAATTGGATATCTACATGGAAAAAAATGAAATTTCCCAACCTCAAACTGTATATAAATATAAATTCTAAACGAATTTAGATCTAAATGTGAAAAGCAAAACAATAAAACTTCAAGATCTTAGGGTTAGGGAAACTTTTCTTAAATGGGGCACAGCAAACATTAACCAAAATGGAAAAGATTGACAAACTGGACTACATTAAAATAAACAAAATGCTTATCAACAGACATCATTAAGACAGTGCAAACATGAGGAACACAGAGAGAAAAGATATATGGAGCACAAGACTAATAAAGTTTTCATATCCAGAATCTATAAAGAACGCTTTCAAATTAATAAGAAAAAACAATCCAATAGAAAAATCATAAGAAACTTGAACAGGTATTTCACCAAAGGTATTTCATCCCAACTGTCAAGAAACATACAAAAAGATGTTCAACTTCATTAATAATTATGGAAATGTAAATTAAAACCATAATGATATAGCACAGCACACATACTGAGCTAAAAATAAAAGGTCTGACAATCCCAGGTGTTGACAAGGTTGTGGAACAATAGGATCCAACAACTGGTGGGGGGAGTGTAACTTGATATAAGCTCTTTGGGAAACACTGACAAGATCTACTGCTAAAATTGTTGCATGCCTACTCTCATGACTCAGCAACGGCACACCTGGGTATATATCCACATGCAAACGTACTAAAAGAAACTGACTAAATGGTTATTGTAGCGTTATCTGTATTAGTCCCCAAAATGGAAACAATTCAAATGTCCACCAACAGTAGAGAGTATAGATAAATTGCTGTAAATTTATATGATGGAAAAATTTGCATCAATGAAAAAGAATGAAATCCTGATAAATGCAACACAGGATAGGTACTAAAATCATAATGTTGAGCAAAAGAAGCCAGACAAGAATACATGCTGTATGTTTCCACTTAGATCCATTTCAAAACCAGGCAACTATGGGAAGAGGGGGCAGGAGGAAGTTGGCAATGATTGAGAGGGGGGTTGCAGGGTGGTGGTGGAGGGTGTGCTTCTGGAGTGCTGGTAATGTTCCATTGTCTCACATTGCTCATGGTTACATGGGCATGGTAACTCATTGAAGTATGATTTATGTACTCTTCTATATATATGTTATTTTCAAGTAAAAACAAAATTTTTAAGTGAATAAAAGAATTAAAAACCTCTGTACCTGAATCCTAATCATGGCCATTTGTATGGATTCCTGCCTTCTTCCACACATGTTGCTCACGTCCCATCAATTCCAGCATTCGCCAGGTCTTACCCTCTAATTTTGCTTCCCGTATTGAGATCTACTCTCACGCTTCCGATTGCATACATTTTCACTCAGCCCTCAGTCTCTCTCCTGGTCCGCTTCCAGCTGCCCTGACAGGCCCAAATCCCTCAACAGCGTGAGACACCACGCTGGCCCGTTCCTCAAGGTGGAAGCAGACACACTTACAATGTCTGTCCGATACACCTCGTATATGTCTGTCTCCCTCAGGATATCATAGTCTCCCCATCAAAAGAAACTCTTTACTCATGTTTGTATTCAGCAGAACACCTGGCACAGGGCCTGGCTTGCGACAGACGTTCAATAAAAGAGGAATGATGTTCCCTTGACAATGTGGCAAACCGTATGCCAGTGTCAAAAGAACAGAAAGGGTAGTGGAGACCAGGCCAGGGCAGAGAGATACTTTTATGCTTCCTGTTCTTAACAAAACGGATTTGATTACCTATTTCTGAAAGGTTTTAATGTTTTATTTTGTTTCCTTTGATTTTCCCCTATACTTGACTTCAAATATCCCTCTGCTAAGTTCTAACCCAGGTATTCTTTGCTATAATTATCTGATTCCCAAAGAGATTAATAAGCCTTTTCAGCTTGGCTCATAAATCACAAATTTCTGCAAGTGGGAGATTTTCAAATAAGAGGCAAAATCCCATTGCTGAGTCACTCAATTGTCTACTTGAATCAGTTTTAGAATCTCACAGCACTTCATGTTCACAGGCATATAAAAGTATTGGATTTCTTTGAGATGAACATTATGTTCTAATGACCAAAAGTGATAAATATTGTATTGAATGAAAGTAAGACAAGCCCAATATTTCAAAAGACTATAAATCTCTATGTTCTCCCAAATGAAAATACATTCCTCTTTTATTACTAGAGAACAGTTTGAAAGATTTAAATTACTAAAGAGACTAAGTCATACTATGTCTGGTGAAAGAACTTGGATATTATTGTACCCAGCAGGGTTTATGGCTTGGAGAAGTTGATATTAAAGAAACATTGAGTGGGTGCCAGATTCAGTTTATGAACCAAGAGGAGAGACAATCAGGGGATGCCCAATGTTGTACTAGGTTGGGAAATTCCAGGGAACCTTCTAAGGACGGTGACCAAAGATCATTTACCTGAGGAAGCAGGCATGTTTGGAACACAGGAAGCAAGGACTGGTATTATTCAATTAATTCTACTGTGGGAATCCTTTTTTAACAATTCAGGCTGAATGACATCTTATTACCTACTACCTGAGCCACTTAGAAGGTTACATTTAGCTAGGAACCCCCATCCTAGTTCACCCCACAATTTCCTTCCCTATTCTTACACCTTTGGCATTACTAAGGAAAATTTGATAAGAATATGCATTGGGACCTTTTGGAACCAATTATTTCTCATTTCAATTGGTGCCAATACAAGGCCAATGGAATACTTAATCAATTTCCTCTACAATTTCCTACAGAGGCCTTTCCAAAATTCATAACTAATTCTTCAGGAAAGTGGCCATATCACTATCTTAAACTCTTATGAAAAAGAGGTAAATATATCAGAATGACACCAGAGAAGAGCAGGCTCACTTTTCTTAGTTCCAATTCAGAAAAATCCCTGGGAAGAGCTCTGGTGTGGGTGACACACCCATCTTTGAGGACAGAAAGACTGAAAACTATGTGATTGGCAGTTTCCACTGAACACAATTTTTCTGTAGGGAGAGAAATAGATTCTCCCCCAAAAAAGTATGTTATTGCCAGAAAAGACCAAAAATGTATTTGTTCCATAAGTGCATGTTGTAGGGTTTGGGAAATATAATCAATATACTTCTTGAACTGTCTCTGAGTTTGGAACTGATTGAGAGATAAATGGAGGCATCCAATGAATAGAGATTACACTACCTCTGTTATTGGTGAAGCTGAGTTGGAGGGAATCGCTTAGATCTATGGCCAGTATCTAGCTACCTTATACTTGATCTGTGTCTAGATCTTGGGATTACATCACCAATGGAGAGTTTGGATCTTCAAAGCAGATGCACTTACCCCAAATAGCTGTCTCCCACTGGGAAACCCCACAATGAGGACAGAGATAAATGTTTTATGTGAAGATGTTATCATTGTATGAGCAACATGTAGACGTAAAGAGGAATAGTTACAAAGAAATATAATTTATTCATTCAATTAACATCTGATGAGTATCTCCTATGTGCCAGGCACTGCTCTCATTGCTTAGCAAACATCAATGAACCAGGTGAAAAACCTGGTCCCTGGAGAACTTACTTTCTAGAGGTAAAACTGAGACCAATGGATATGACAGAAAGAGAGAAGGAACACGCCAGAGCCAAGGATTGCTAAGGCATAAATAATAAAGAAATAGAGTAAAACGGACTTGCTAAAAATCAAATCATGAGTTTATGAGTTAACAGTACAAAATAATGAATAAATCCTGGGAAAAGAAAAGTTGGAGAAGTTGTCATCTGTTAGACCTCCAGGAAAGGGAAAATTTCAATAAAGGGAACAAAGGAGTATAATTACAAAAAGGAGTATAAGAATCTTTATGTTGGGTATTGTATCCATCAAAGTTCAACCAGTGAAGCAGAACCAGTAGGTGATAAATATTAAGGGATTTATTGAAAGGAATTGGATCCTGTTCTTGTGGGAGCTGGCTAGGCAAGTCTGAAATCCACGTGACAGGCTGCCAGGAAGGGCACTGGCTCAAGCTCCAGTCCACAGGCAGAATTTCTTCTCTCTCCAGGAAGCCTCAGTTCTGCTTTTAAGGCCTTTCAACTGATTGAGTCAGGTCCACCCAGATTATCCAAGATAATGTTCCTTGCTTAAAGTCAACTGATTATGGACTCACATCTACCAAATACCTTCACAGCAACACGTAGATTAATGTTTGATTGAATAACTGAGACTATAACCTGGCCAAGCTGAAGTGTAAAACTGACCATCACAGATGTGAAGATCAAAACAGAGGACCCTGGAGCAGCCCGGTGACATAGCAGTTAAGTTCAGGCACTCCACGTTGGTGGTGTGGGGTTTGCAGGTTCAGATCCTGGACATGGACCTACACATTGCTTATCAAGCCATGCTGTGGCAGAGTCCCATATATAAAACAGAGGAAGATTGGCACAAATGTTAGCTCAACAACAATCTTCCTCAAGCAAAAAGAGGAATATTGGCAACATGTTAGTTCAAGGCCAATCTTCCTCACCATAAAAAACAAACAAACAAACAAAAAACAGAGGACCCTAATTCATCAATGACTGAGAGAGAATGAGAAACAGATGAAACCCACTGCCCAGCAAAGTGGAATGGCTGCCTTATTAGTATATGTCCACTGTGTCACATAGAAATCAATATCTGTCACCTATCGTGGGTTTGAGGTTATCAAAGAACAAGAACCATAAACCCCACAAACCTGTCATTCACTTTATACACCCTAGTGGTTAGAGGCCAACAGTAGTTTTCATTTATAAGCTGTAGCCTCTGCTCTTTGTCCTTTCATCATACCTCGGGTTCCTGCCTCCCTAACTTTGCCACTCTCTTCCCTCCCCTAAGAATGACCTTACTATTTCATTCCCCGCCACACTTGCTATCCAATCACCACTTAAGCTATCTTAATTCTTGTTGGACTTAGCACTTTCTAATTTTTACAGTATTTCTCATATGCATCTTCTCTTCTCTACTAGGCTGTAACCTCTCTGAAGACAACCACGAATTCTTATTTACCAAGGAATATATTGCACATAGCAGAGACCCAAAATAAGTTTGATGAATAAACAATGACTGAGTAACTGGAAGAATTACTATAAGATATACATTTTAAACAATGACTAAGATTTCAATACACAAACTCAAAAAGCCTCTAAATAATTAACAGTAAGTCTCCCGCCAACTCAAAAGTTACATTTGAACTATCTGTAGGTTTGCAAAATGCATTGCCTTCTCATGCAATATTAATGTTCCAATTGAATGACGCAATTAATTTTTGACCAACCTGAAAAAAAGAAAAGTCTATGAAGCAAAAGTGCTGAAAATTAGTCCAAACTTGTGACTTGCTTGTACACATAGAAACAAATACAATATCTGTTTACATACTTGGTAGGGAAAATCTGGCAGCTTTTCTGGCAGCAGGTGCTAATATGTGTAGTGTGCCAATTGTGTTAATGTTTCTCATTGAAGTTCCCGTTAAATCCATATAGAATTTACTTTTTCTCTGTCAATCACACCCTGAAAACTGACATCAGTGGGTACCATTATTGCAAATGGGACAAGTTCGATTTCATTTTTGAAGAGCAAAGATGCTTAGAGAAGAGGCTTAGCAAAGTGTACTTAGAGAAGACGGAAAGTTAGAACAAGGGGAAGAATAGCAGATGTCAGCCCAAAATAGCTTCCCTATGAGACTCCATGTGACCTGAAACTCTCATTATTCAACTCATTATTGAGACACATATCTATACAGTCACTGTATATTTTTATTATTAATTTCCTAGTTATATAAGTACTGCATACCCATTGTAGAGAATTCTGAAAACATAACAAAGATAAGTCAGTTTACTTCTCATGACCAACTTTCCCTTCTGTTCCACCCCTAATTTGCCCTCACCCACAGCTGAAGAGCTCTTTTTTGCCCAAATATTGTCCCATCCCTTAACTAATCAAAATCCAGATAAGTCTTAGTCATGAGGTTAAACAATTCTTTCCTGAAGCCTTGAGAAATGACAGGAATGACTAATACTCCCACTGGCAATGGCTACCCTTAAAACAGCCAGCGCCCCAAGACCAACCCAATATTTCTCTCTCTTTCTCCTGCAGGCTCTCTTACCAGGTGGAAAGCAGCTCAGCCCCACTCTAGAGACATTTCTATATTTAAGTCCAGCTTATATTCCTTCAGCTGATATCAAACTCAATTTATATTCATAGATAAATCTTAAATAAGAAAAGAAACCCAGAGAGTTCAAAAACTGCAGACCATCAGTGACAAGCCCAGGGATCTGGCTGCTTAGAGGGTTGGGGCTGTCTGAGTCGGCCAGTGGGGGGATGGTGGCACAAGGGAAATGCCAAAGTTGTGTTGTAGGGCAAGGAAGGAAGTGATCTGACAGAGAGCTCTGGGACCCTCCATTATTTTGGCCGCCTGGGAGTGGCCCAAAGTGCTCTCATGCCTTTTTCTGACATCCCTATATTCTAGAACACAGACACGGAAACCTTTAAAAAAAAAAAAAAAGGTGCATCTAGGCAGATGGCCTTTTATAACATGTCTCCTGGGGCAGCTTCTTACTCACTGGGTCAGCAACCTGAGTCAGCCCTGAAGAAAACGTGGCCATCTGAAGTGAACACCAGATTGAGAGTAATTGCTCTCCTGGGGCCTCGCAGATTTTTTGAAATGACTAGGAGTCTACATACCTCTAATTTGGGGAAACAAGAATAGCAGACAGAAAACTAAACACTGAAATTTCCCATTAAGAACACTGACAATGATTGGCTTCATTTAAAAAAATTTTTTTTTTAGTTTTGAAACAACCTCAAACACACAAAAAAATTGCAAGTACAATTTTTTTTTCCCTTAAGTATTTGAGAGTGGGTTGCTGACCTGATGCCCTACCACCACTGTGTACTTTAGGGAATATTTTCTATAAATAAGGACATCCTGTCACATATCCATGGTTCAATCAGGAAATTAACATTGATACATTACTGCTTTATTTTCTAGAGCAGTTTTAGGTTTACAGAAAAATTGAGTGGAAAGTACAGAGTTCCCTGTATCCCTTGTTCCCATACACTTGCATAGCCTCCCCTACTATCAACATCCCCCACATTTGTTGCAGTCCATCAACCTACATTGACACTTCATTATCACTTTAAGTCCATGGTTTACATTAGGATTCACTCTTGGTGATGTACATTCTATGGGTTTGGACTAATGTATACTGATATGTACCCACCATCATAGTATTATGCAAAATAGTTTCACTCCCGCAAAAATCCTCTGTGCGCCACTTATTCATCTCTCCTCGCTAACCCCCAGAGATCACTGATCCTTTTGCTGTTTCCATAGCGTTGCCTTTTCTGAAACTGTCCTATAGTTGGACTCATACAATATGTAGCCTTTTCAGATTGGCTTCTTTCACTTATAATGCATTTAACATTCCTCCATGTGTTTTCATGACTTGATATCTCATTTCTATTTAGTGCTGAATAATATTCCATTGTTTGTATGTACTCCAGTTTATCCACTCACCTAGTGAAGGACATCTTGATTGCTTCCAAGTTTGGGTAATTATGAATAAACTACTACAAATATCTTTGTGAAGATTTTTGCGTGGACATAAGTTTTTAACACTTTTGGTAAACACCAAGGAGTGCAATTGCTGGATCATATGGTAAGAGTATGTATAGTTTTGTAAGAAACTGGCAAACTGTCTTCCAAAGTGGCTGTATCATTTTGCGTTTCCACCAGCAATGAATGGAATGAATGTTGCCCCACATCCATGCCAGTATTTGGTGTTGGCAGTGTTCTGGATTTTGGCCATTCTAATTGGTGTGTATTGGTATCCTGTTGCTTTAATTGACATTACCCTGATGACATACGATGTGGAGTATCTTTTCATATGCTTATTTGCCATCTCTAAATCTTCTTTGGCGAGGTGTCTGTTAAGGTCTTTGGCTCATTTCCTAGTCAGATTGTTTGTCTTCTTATTCTTGAGTTTTAAGAATTCTTTTTATAGCAGTCATTTATCAGATATATCTTTTGCAAATATTTTCTCCTAGTTAGTGGCTTGCCTTTTCTCAAGGGACATGAATTTTTATTGACATTTGAATTTGTCTCTTTGAAGTTTTCTACAATGGACTTTTTTTCCTGCTTAAAATATATTAGTTAATATCTGAAACATGAAAAATATGCAATACATGTGTAAGTTATGAAGCAAAAGATTAAAATGAATTGCCGTAAACACGTAACTTAAGATCTAGAACACTGCCAGGAAGCTTGCATCTTCAATATATGGTCCTTCCTTATGTTGTTACTCTGCACCTGCCTGTGTCTACACCCAACTCAGAGCTAAGTGTTACTCCGAACTGTGCATTTATTCCTGCTTTAAAAAGTAATGCAATAATATATAATGAATATAACATAATGTTTAATTGTGTTTGCCTTAAAGGTTTATGAAAATGATAACATGTTAAAAGTTGTCTAGCACAGCTTACTTTTTCTCACTCAATATAATTTTTAAGAGTCATTGAAGTTTTTCAATGTAGCTATATTTCATTAATTTTCTCTATGTACTATTTTACTTTGTAAAGTATACCACAGTTTATCTTTTTTTCCTATCAATGACCATTTACGTTGAGTTCATTTTTGACATTGCAAATAATGTGTAAAGAGAATTCATATACAAATCTCCTGACACATGAGCAAGATTTTCTTTAGAGTGTATTCTAAGGATGGAATTGGTGTCACATAGGGTATGTGAATATTTAACTTTATCAGATAATATCTAATTGCATTCCAAAGTGATTGCAACAATGTACATTTTTTATACCAGTAGAGAGTAGAATTTCCCATTACTCCACATCGTCACTAACACATGTCAACAGGCCTCTGCTTTTTCCAATCTAGTGATATAAAATTGTATCTCATTGCTGTCTTAATTGGCATTTCTGATTATTCATAAGATTGAGCATATTTTCATAAGTTTATTGGACATTTGTATTTCCTTTTCTGTATAATGTCTATTAATGTATGTTGCTAATTTTTCTACTGTTAACGTTTTCTTATTGGTTTATAGTTCTTATGTATTCTAATTACTAAGTTTTGTTGATTTCATACATTGCAAATATTTTCTGTCAGTTTGAGCTTTTACTTTTGTTTTCTTTATAGTGTTTTGATGAACTGAAGTTCTTGATTTAAATTTTGTCAAATTTATTAAACTTTTCTTCTGTGCTGGCACTTTTTGTTATCATGTTTAAGAAATTCTTCCCTACCTTTGTGTCATAAAAAGATTTACCTATATTTTCTCCTAAAAGTTTTCATATTTACGTATTTAATTTTGTGTAAGGTATAAAGTAGTAATCCAATTTTAGTTTTTCTTTAGATAACCAGTTGTTCAACACAGTTTACTAATAGTCAATTTCTTCCCAAGCAATCCAGAATGCTTGCACTATTATAAAGCAATTTGCATGTATACATGACTTTTTCCCATTGGGCAGTTTGTCTCTGCCTGACCACAAGTACATGATATTGATTAGCATGGCTTTATAGAAAGTCTTCAAATTTGCTAAGAGTAAGCGCCTCCGTCTTATTCTTCTTTAAAGGTATTAAATGTATTCTTAGACCTATGCACTTGAATCTCAATCTTAAAATCAGTTTGTTAACTTCCTCAACAAATTCCACTGGGATATTTATTGGAATTTTATTGGATTTCTGCCTCCATTAATATCTTTATGATATTAAGTCTTTCATTTCATGAATGTGAATTCTCTCTCTATTTATTTAGATCTTCTCTAGTGTCTCCCAATACAGTTTAATAATTTTACGGATCATGCATGGATTTTATTAGATTTATACCAAGTACTTTACATTTTTGTTGCTTTAAAAATGACATCTATATTTTGCTTGGTTTTAATTAAATTTAAATTGGAGATAATTGTAGACTCACATGCAGTTAGAAGAAATTATACAGAGAAATATTGTATGCACTTCACTCAGTTTTCCCCACTGGTAACATCCTGCATAACTATCGTACAATAACACAAGCAGAAAATTTGTCTTGATAAAATTCACACATCTTATTCAGATTTCACCAGTTTTACATACGTGTGTCGGGGTATGTGCGCATTTAGTTCTATGGAATTTTATCATATGTGTAAATTCATGTGACCACCACGATTTTCAAGACACAGAACAGTTCCATCACCACAAGCATCCCTCACCCTATTCTATTACAGCCACATCAGCCTCCCTTCTGCCTGACCCTCCAACCCCTCCCTAACCCCAGGCAACCACTAATCTGTTCTCTATCTCTATAATTTGTCATGTCAAAAACGTTATCTGAATAGAAACATTCAGTTTGTAACCTGTAAAGACTGGTTTTTTGACTCAACATAATTTCCTTGAGATCCATCTAAGTTGTTGCATATATCAATAGTTTCCTCCTTTTTATTGCTGAGGAATGTTCCATGGTACAACTATGCATATGTTTAACCATTCACCCATTAAAGGACATTTTAGTTGTTCCTACGGTGGGGCTATTATGAATAAAGCTGCTGTAAACATTCATGCACATGTTTTTTGTATGAACAGAAGTTTACATTTCTCTGGAGCAAATGCCCAAGAGTGTCGTTGTTGGGTTGTATGGTAAGCACATATTTAGTTTTATAAGAAATAGCCAAAATATTTTCCATAGTTGGTCTGTACCATTTTACATGGCTTTTGTGAGATTAACCCAACTTTGTCATGTTGTATTATTATATTTACATAACACTGATCATTTTGGATAACCTCTTATCGATTTTTTAAAAATTTTACTCTTCATTTTGTTAAACATTTTATAAATTGATATTTTATATTTTGTATCTGATGATGCCAAAATCTGAAATGTTGGAGCCCTAACCCAATTTTTGTTATTTCTGCTGAATTCCGTTCATGGCGATCTATTTCCTTGTGTGTTTGATGATTTTTTTGTTTTGAGCTGGTATTTGGTTTATCTTAATCTGTGGGGAAACTGGAGGCCGTAATTGGAGATGATTTCCCTCAAGAAGGATATATGTTTGTTTCTGCTGGGAGCCAGTGGTATTACCTGCCTGGGACCCTTTTAGCTCTTTTCTAGTGTCCTCTCTTTAATTTGGACTCAATTCCCCTAAATTACTCTCATTTCACATCTTGCTCTCCCAATTAAAAGCAGATAAAAGGTAAGCAGGAGGAGTGAAAAAGGGGGAGTGGCTTGGGACTGCAACATGGCATTGACAAAAGAGTTAGACCCTGATGGGGTCCCCAAAATGCACATTGAGCCCTGCATAGGAAGAGGCAGAGTAAGAAAATAAGTATGAAGACTGAGTGTGGAAAGCGTCTGTAAGACCTACCTTGGGAATGAAAGAAAGGTGCCAGAGGCAAACTAGTACCTTCTTTCAAGTTTTACCTCAGACCACAGGTGGAAAAAGCCCTTTCTGGCAGTTTTCTGGCATTTGAAAGGCTCCTTTCCAATCTTATTAACAGTATTAAAACAACAAGACCTTATTTTGCTAGAATATCAGCTTGTCTAAACTGAGATATGTTGGTTAAATGTGACTGGGCTACTTTAAGCAGTGAAGGCTTTAAGTAATATTCCCCGAGACCAGTGGGAACTAGAGCATTCTCCATTTATGGGATTTGGAGCCCAACTTTTCCATGAAGTCACAGCAATTATCCTGATCCATGGGATATTTCCATGCACAGATAGTTAGGGAAACTTGGGTACTATATTAGGTGGCCTATTTCCATGTCTATAACAATCCTCTTTGTTACATAAGGGTGCTGAAGCACAGATAAAGAATGCGAATGCTTGGTTATACATCGCTTAGACAGTGGCAAGAGGAAGGCTGATAATTCTTAGATTCCACCAGTTTTTAAATATTTCTATTTGGAATATTTTCTAACATACATAAAAGTAGAGAGAACACCATAATAAACTCCCATACACCCACCACTCAGAGCTAAGAATTTATCAAGATTTTGGTCACACTTGGTTTATCCCTGTTGAGTGTTTATCCCTGTTGAGGTTTTCTTGTTTTGTTTTGTTTTTTTGAAATGGGATGTTGGTTTTATTTTAGCTAAAGAATTTTAAAGAAAATCGCAGATGTGATATCATTTCAACACTAAATTTTTCAATATTCATTACTAATAATAGAGACATCATCTCACACAACCACAATACCATTATCAACCTAAAACATTTAACACCATGCAGGCTGCATAGTAAGGATTTTCATCTTTCTTTCAACCAGTCCTGTATTGAGGATCATTTGGGTTATTTCCAGTCTTTTGCTTTTATAAGTAATTATCAGACCTTTCATAACTAAATAATTCCTAAAAGAATATAGAAGTTTAATTTTGATTTGGGCCTTCCCCTTCCAATCTACACTTGTTTTACACATCCAAGTCCCTGTACATGCAGCCTGCTCTGGATTTTGGCAGGAGGAGTAGAGAAGATATGTTTGTTGACAGTTTCTTGAAATGTGCTAACGTGTTTTGGTTTCGTAGGTGAGGACGACTGAAGTCAACGGCAGGCAGACAAATGAGGTACACTCCGTGTAATTTACAATAGAAAGTAAATCCAGCCCCTGGTCACCCTACAAGAAAATGTAATTTGGATTGCCTCCCATGGATTTTTAAAAGAACAAATTTTGGAATTTTCTCAATTTTCTTATAATCTAACATTTATTGACCTCCACTTCCATGAGTTCTTTTTAATCAAATGAAGCTTTTGAATATCTGAGTCAGTGTTAGGTCAAGTGGCAAATTTTTATATTCACCATTTGTTCAGTGAAATGGAACTTTTAAAAGACAGTCAATAAATCACTCTGTCACTTGAAAAGTGAGCTAGAAAAAAGATAATGGGAGTGGTAAGAAAAATTATAAAATGCCAAATATATTCACTGCAATTCATTCATAAAACAGAAGAGAAGCAATTTCAATCTTCAAAGCATAATTCTGATATAACCTTTCTTTTCTTTCAGTCAAGGAGCTCAGAGAACCAACCTCAGCTCCCATGTCTCTAAATATAGAAAATCAGTTTAACTTAGGAATATGGGGCTGTAAATGTTAGTAGCATTTTTTTAAGCTGCTGCAGTCCCAGTTTTCACAGGTACAATACATTTCCAATATAAAGGATGAATAATGAGCAATAAAGTTATATGGTCAACTCTCATTTCCGAGGGGCAGAGTCTCCTGCTCCCCCGCCCCGCCGCCCCGCCCTCCAAGGTAATCCACCCATCAGAGCAGCAGTGGATCCGGAAAAGCACAGACCCCAGAGTCTGGCAGAGCAGCGTCGCAATCCTTGCTTTGACACTGACTGCATGACTTTAGATAATTTATTCAACTTCTGAATCTGACTAGTGCCACTATTGAAATTGGGATGATAATACCTCCCTTCCAAGGTTATGGAGAGAATTAAATTGAGAGGTTCTCAAACTTGACTGCACATTAGCATCACCTGGGAAGGTTTCAAAAATCCAGATGCTCAAGCCTCACCCTAGGCCAATGAAATCAGAATCTCTGGGAGAAGACCTAGGTATCAGCATTCTTTTTTAAGTTCCCCAGGTGATTCCAATGCGCAGCCAAGTTGGAGAACCTCACTATGCTGGTACATACAACATAGATATCTAGTACACTGCCTGTCCCTCAGCAGACTTCCAGTCAGTGGTGGCTATAGCTACTACAGGCTATCAAATTTCTAAATGCCTTCCTGTCTGCCTTTTCTTTCCATTCCCTTATTTGGGATGTCTCCAGACTGTTAGAGGACAATTTGATATTAGAGCGCCCTGGCCCTCACCTTCATCCTGTTTTCTCATTCCATATCCTCCTTTCCTTTCTTATCTCCCATCTACCCCCTTAATAATATAGCAATCTAATGCGCTCAAAATTAAAGACAGCAGGAGAGCGTGGAAAGTGGCTCTAAGTAGAATTTCATCCTGAGCTGCCTCGAAAAGTAAGACGTGCTGGAGATCAAGGGATGCTCCTGATCTCTCTTCACAATCAGCTTTCTCACGACTTCCTGTACTAGGATAACAATGGGGTGAAAATTTATGATTCACCATTTCCAGCCCTATTCAGTGGCACAATATGGCTGTTTTGATTACTTCTTTGTACAATTACACGTTTTTATTCCAATTCCTCTTTGTTCAGTTTAGTAAAAACTGTCCTACTTTATTTCAGACCTCCGTTATCATGGATGCCATGGCACATGGCCAAAAGAACACTGCAAGCATCTGATTTGAAGAGCATCCATCCTCAGGGTTGCCAGCCTATGATTTGTTTGCTGTTGACTGAAAGGAAAATATAAGTTAATTAAGATGAGATGATAAGTGATGAGTCTGTCCTTAGTCAGGGAATTATTGCTTCAAAAAAACAAGTGGTGGTGGTGCTACATGCATGAGCCACCTCATTTTTATACTGACATGCATCATAAGTGTGTGTCAACAATTCTCAGTAGATTTCTCACACAACGATGAATAATTTTCCGCAAGACTTGTTAGATCAAGGATAAGATTGAAAATTGGCAGATGAAAAATTGAACTTCCCAAGTAAGCCAAGTATTTGAACCGAACAATGTGAAATTTCAAACTCTGCCTCTTTAAAGTCTCCAAATTCTTCTATCAGTTTATAGCTCAGATCAATAAAACTAATCGACAAAAATGTTTCATTATTGTGGAGCCATTTCTGAGGTCATGAAAATAAGGTTCTAAAGAAACATGTACAGCAACATTTAGTTTTCTTCATTCTGTGTTTGGCGTTAATGACTTCAAAGAGTAGTATACATTCATATCAACAATTTCTGGACTCCTATTCACTTCTCGACTCTCTGCAATAAGTGGATATAATAAGAAATTGAATTTTAATTCAATGTCTAAAGTACCTTTGTTTTGATTGCCTCCTCTTGACTCCATTGGTGAGGGATGGATTCTCACCCTAGGGTTACAGCCAAACACACAGCACCCATCCCTGGACAGATGTGACCGACAGCAGTTTATTAGTCACTTATACTCACAGCCCAGGAGCAAAGGACACCATGCCATGCAGGGCCACATGGGGGTCGGACTCTGGAACTGAGCAAACAACCAGAGGCTGTGGGAGGCAGGTTGTATAGCACCGAAAAGGTGGGTGACCCCTGGTTCCTGGGGGAGGATGTGATTGGCTTGTTTGAATAATTCTGTGAGCTGGCAGTGAACCAAAGCCTGCTCCTCAGGGATAAACAGGCACTGTGCCTGTTTCCCATGGTAAGCAAAGTCGTTTGGTTAGGAGACCCTGTCCTCAGAAGCAGAGCAGGAGAACTTGCTGTTCAGCCACCCAGATCCTTCCGGGTTTTCCCCAAATGTCGAGGCACATACAATATTGGGCTTTAATTCAAGGCCTTACCCCACAATCTTATACATTCAGGGTTGTCTAGTCACTGGATGGGATAATGGAAAACTGGATAACCAGGGGTTGGGCATGCTAGACAGACACTTCCTTATTTAACTGTGTATTTTTTCCATTAAGTCGAGAAGTTCATGTGGATAAGGGCTATGTCTCTCTTGTTCACTGTAGCTCTAGCTCCACACAGAGCATGGTACATTAATTAATTAGTTAATTAGTATCTTCATCAGCTCTCTCAGATCCTCTATGCTTGAACATTCTTTAGGGTCAGCCCAATGGTCCAGCGGTCAAAGTTCAGTGCACTCTGCTTCTGCAGCCCCGGTTTGGTTCCCGGGCATGGATCCAAGCCACTCATCTGTTAGTGGCCATTCTGTGGCAGCAGCTCACATAAAAAATAAAATTAAAACAAAAGAGGAAGATTGGCAACAGATGTTAGCTCAGGGGAAATCTTCCTCAGGAAAAAAAAAATTTTTTTAATCTATGATTCTAGGGTGTTTGCTCAGCTTCACGTTAACCAAAAAAACCCATGATATTAACTTCACCACCTTGTCATTTTCAATTTTGTGTATATCCTTATCCTGTCTTACTTCCTAGAGCTCTCAGGAAAACAAATACTGAGTTTCAATCTCTTAATATTGTTCTATACATACCTACTGAGAGAATGTGGGCTACAAAAGTATAACGTTAGCAGAAATCAAGAACAAAAAGAGTCAATCTCCAGCCAGTGAAAAAGGGAGAGTGACGTCATGGCCAGCATGCGCCACCATGGATCCTCTCCTTCAGCATTCCCTGTAAATGTCAGGAGCAGTATACTCAATTGTGCTGCTCTCTGCAACGTGTATAATTCTGGAAAATGAGTCATCCTTTGGCCTCCCCCTTACTCCCTCTTTATAATTCAAAGCCAAAGCCCACCCTCAAATAGTGTTTCTTAAATGTTGACTCAAGAACAAAATATACTGAGAGACAATTGCTTTAAATCAATTTAGCAATATCTGCCCAAAGAAGAAATAAAATAATGAACACCAATATCCAGATGGCTTTTATGGTTAATAAATTGGATTTAATCTCATATAAGATCCATGAGCTTTCTTCTTATATATTGCGGCTTTTAATTATTTTGGTTGATTATAATTTCAATTAATAAAGTAGACATGGCATAGCAGCCACTTGAAAGTGATTTCAGAGAGAAGAAACTATCTGTAATTAACTGTTTCAACTGAGATTAGAAAATATTTCAATCTCAGGGCCGGCCCTGCGGCCGAGTGGTTCAGTTCGTGTGCTCTACTTCGGTGGACCAGGGTTTCACCAGTTTGGATCCTGGACGCAGACATGGCATCAGGCCATGCTGAGGCGGTATCCCACATAGCACAGCCAGAAGGACCTACAACTAGACTATGCAACTTTGTACTAGGGGCTTTGGGGAAAAGAATAAGAAGAAAAACAAAGAAGATTGGCAACAGATGTTAGCTCAGGTGCCAATCTTCAAAAAAAAAAAAGAAAATACTTCATTCTTCACAATTTTCTCCCTAATAATCCTTAGCAGAAAGAAGTCTGTGCACTTAAATCTCTATTTTATTAGCTATTTGGGCTTGGAGGTCACTTAATCTCTCTAAGCATCAATTTCCTCATCTGTGTAAAACGGGGACAGTAATACTTGTCTTGCCAAGTCATCTTGCAAAATAAATGAGATAGTACTCATGGAAACACTTTAAAGTCCCAAATGTTATGTACAAATGTAAGGTACTATCAGACCAAAGTTCTTCAATATTTTCATCCCATGCTTTTTCCCTGGGTCTCCAGTTCTTTTTCTGTCAATAAGTGGAATAAAAACTAAAAGCTTACTAATATTACTGAAGCTGATCTCGTTAATTTCACCATGCATACATGAACAGCCCAAATTTAATCTCAAACTCCAAACCTAGACTCCAAATGCAACTCAGCTGTGGAGTAATGCTTGGGAGCATGGCCTCCAGACCAACTGCCTGGATTAGATTCTTCTTCTGCCACCTCCTTGCTGTGTAGCCTAGAACACATCATTTAAACTCTCTGAGCCTATTTCCTCTTCCATGAAACTGGCATGGTGATGGCATCTCCCTCACAGGGTTCTGGTGGGCTCTCACATGTTACGTATCCAGACAGGGCCAGCACAGAGTGAGCCTTCAGTAGATCTGGTTGCTATTCATAGTATAACCTCCAGCCACTCCAGCTCCCAACAGCCTTCTCCTCCGCTGGTGCCCTGCCACCCAGCAGCCTCCTTGTCTCTGTGGGGATTTGAGGGCTGGAACCTCTTATTCGGCCATCTTGCCATTGTCATTCCTTCATTCCTCAATTTCTAATAGCTTTGCACTTCCTTCTCTTCTTTCTTTTTCTTTTTCTTTTTTTGTCTCCTCTAATTAAGATCATTTAGTCCCATGTATTTTTCAACTTAACAGTGCTTTGCAAAGGTATTCAAATACTTTGGGCTCACAAAAATATTGCTAGTCAAGATTAAATATTACTTAGAGCTGATATCAAATGAAGGTAGCCAAACATAAAAAAAATTATTTGAACTTTTCCAGGGTAATCTCTTAATATTAGGAATCAATATCTAGCCAAACAGCATCTATTACTCAATGCTTAGCTAAATTTGGAAGACATAATTTTTAATACTCTTAGTTTCCTAATGGTTTGACGTAGAGCTCTCTGCGTGTAACCAACATGCTCAGTAGTAGTACACCAATAATGACACTAAAACCAGGGCCAGCTACATAATTGACCAGGTCCAATGTGTTAACCTAAAAATAAAGAGCCAAATGAGAGGCAAAGAAGCATTTATTTGGGATCAAAGAATTGCAATTCAGTGTACACAGAGTCAGGTAGCAAGCCAAACAGTGTCCCGCTAGGAAGTAAGAGACCAAGGCTTTTAAAGTCAAAAGAGGAAGGTTTGCATTACAGAGAATGTTAATTGGGGCTGGCAGCAGACAGCTAATCTTGGTTAAACATAATTGCTTGCTAAGGCTATGGCTAGAGGGAGGAAAAGTCCATCACTGTGACCAGTTGGAGGTTTCTTGCAGCATTGTCAGATACTTGCGTCTTGACTCAGTTCAAAAGTTCATGTTCTGCCCAATGAGAATGTGTATAAGATCCATTTCCCTAATGGCCTCCTGGCTTCCTTTTAAAGCCCTTAGACATAAGCGACCCCTTTTTGTCTCACGTTTCACAAGTGCACATTGAAAACACAGAGTCCCAGCTGGACCAGTAGTCAATCTTCCCTTCCCACCAGGCCCTCTGCCCCAACCCACAGCCGACCACTTACCCTCCCGGATTGCACCCTCCTCCCAGGATGCACTCAGTGCCTGTATTGGGGGTGGGCAGTACCTGGAAGGGGATGGGCCAACGCACCCAGTGCTGCTGGGCCCACCCTGAGACGTCCGGGGCATGTGCCTAACATCACTCATCCAGGTGCCCACATCTAGGCCCCCATCCAGATGGAAGGCGATGGCAGAATGGGGCTTCCTTCTAACCATGCGACCCAGCCAGTTGTTACCTAGACTGAGTGGCAGTGGTGCAGGGAAGGGGTGGCCTGGGCACCAAGTAGCCAAGAACCTATCCCAGGAAGGGGGAAGGAGGCAAAGGGAGGCAGAACCACCAGTGAGCCAGGCTCAAGCCCTTGGCACATGCTCCTTTGTCCCATCAGACTTTACTTATGGAACACAAATTCAAAGATTAAATTATTAAGAGTCTCGAGACAGAAAGGACAAAGCATTACACACCAAGCACAGGGCTCTTCTCAGTGCAGGGTGCAGTGCAACTGCACTGGTCACTTACCTGTGAAGCCAGAGCTAAGACATCTTCCTGTGTTCGGTGAGCTGAGGCTGTGTAGTTAGATGTCAGTTGAGAAGGAAAATACACATATTATCAATCAAGGTTAAGGTTCCATCTCTTTATTCTTATCAGTCATCACCTAGTGTTTACTCAACATCTGCTGGGCATTGTATTAGAATCAACTAAAATTGCTGCATTTTAGAAAGATGGGATTTGGTACACATGTAATTGCATGATATAACCGTTCCTAAATAATATTAGATTATTAATGATGAGAAAGAAAGAGGGTGAGACGGAGGAGGGAAAGAGACAGAAAGAGGAGGGGAAGTAAGAGGAAGAGAAGGGAAAAGGGAGGGCGGAAGGAGGAGAGAGAGGAGGAGCAAAGTTGAATGATAACAAAGCAAAGTTTGTGCTTTTAGTAAATCCCAACAATTTCTACTGATTTCTTCTTGATGATAAAAAAATCAGAAAATACGTCAGTTAGGCATGATTGGACAGAATTCAGATGGAATAATGTTAAACGTTTATGTCATTAGTCACATGTAACTAGCTTAACCTGCTATGAAATTTCCTATTTACAATTTGGTAAATGCTGACAGCATTTTACTAGCTTTTAAGAGTACCGGGAGCTACTACGTTTGTTTTCTAGGCATCTATTTATGCGATTTTACTTTCATAATGTGTCTAGGTTTTAAAAAAATATTTACAATGGTGTTTGCTGCGAATGTTTTCATTTAGTGGTTGAACTATAAGGACTGATTTTGTTTACATCTAAGTTTCAAAAGTTGTAAAATGACATTTATATTAATTACCCAAAAAACAAAGATTTTATTTAATTCTATTATTACTTTTCTTCTCCACGCAAGACAGAAAATCTGAGTTAAAGAAGCTAGAAAAATAGATTTTTAATGATGTCCAGTCTATACGTTACCTTTAATGATCTTAAATATTACAGAGTACCAGTCCAGTAGTCTGCATTGCCTTTCCAGTTTTTATTTTAATTTATGACATGTAAATAAATTTTTCAAAGATTTTTTTCCTTATCCAAGGAAAAACTGTGACTGTTTGGGTGTGCGAAATGAGCTGCGACTATCCATTGAGTGTCTACCATGAGCGATATTTATTCTGAATAGCATGCAATAATTTGATACTCACAGGAGCCACTTGATATAAATGCTATTCATCTCCACAATTTCTTGTTTACCAGATGAAGAAACTAATGTTCAGGTAGATGCAGCAATTTGACCAAGGACAAAACAATCCTTAAATGGATTCACCCATTTCTGAGTGACTCGGAAACTGTTGCTGTATCCTGTCTGAGATGCTGCCTTCCTTCTCATCGTGCTAACTTTGTATTTTATCTTAGGAGACAGTTGTCTCAAAGTTTCAATTTGAAAAGAGATGAGGTAGCAGTTTAGTAAGCTTAAATGGTTTCCAAAACAAGCTTCCTAACATCTCTAATTGCACGCACATAAGGTTTGACGTTCCTTCATTGAGCTTACATTTAGGAACTCTAATAACCAGTCCTCTCAACTCCCAAACAGTATTTTAAGGTTTGAAGCACTCTGCTTGAGTTTTACTGAGTCACAGTTGGGGTAGAGTAGAGGAGGTGTTGCTCTAGGCCCAACATAGCCATGTTATGGCCTAGAGCCCTTAAGAGGGTAAGAATGCCTGGAAAATGAGAGTGTCCTACCTTATGACAAAGGACTGGGAACGACGGGCCTGTGTCGGTGCTGCCACTTCCACTGCTATCCACGACACAGAACATTTGGACTGCTTTTTCCTTGTTATATAAGTACCCGGAAATGATCTTCCAATCTATTAGTGCATAGGAGTGGATTAAAGACAACCAAAGTAGGTGGTCCCTGACTCCTTTACCTACTTAGGAGCTGTCTAGAACAGTCTCAGTTCTTCTATGTATGAAATGAGTAATTTGGGCTATGATACCTCTAAGTTTCGCTGGTTGAGGTATGCAGTTCCCAGCGATACACTAGGAAGTCTAATTTTGAACAACTAAATGTCTGAGCCTTTCAATACTTTGAAATAGAGAAATTTTACTTCCTTATGACCACTTTTAAGTGTCAGAATTGGTCAGACTATTGTTTATTCCACTAAGAAACTACTTTGAAAAAAACTGCTTTTCAAAAAAATCACTTATATAGTTTATGTACAGACAAAATTTATTTTGAGGAAAAAAAATTGCGAGTCTTAGGTTCTTGGCAATGTTAATGACAGAACTGGATAAGCTGCATATACACTGTGACAAATTTTTCAGAGACCTATCACTAATTCAGTGAAGTAACAAGGAATCTACCAGGAAATTGTGGATTCAAAGATATGAAATGTATGGATGCAAACCCGGCCTATTTTAGATTAACTATTGAGCAATAAAACTCCAAGTTGTGACTATAAAATGTCAGCACACATCACGAATACACAGAGGTACCATAAGTGCCAGAAGAAAAAGGAGGAATATGGACAACAATATCTTTCATTGTGTAAGTGTTCATTACAACAGACTTTGGGGAAAGACACTTATGTTATTAACAGGAAAAACATATTTTTCTTTATTAAGATAATTCCTGTTAGTATTATCTAGTAGGTCTCAAGCCATTTAAATACTATTTCTCAATACACAAACTGTATTTAATATAGCAATTCATTGTCTTTTTGTTTTGTTTTGCTTTTTGGTGAGTAAGATTGGCCCTCAGCTAACATCTGTTGACAATCTTCCTCTTTTGCTTGAGGAAGATTGTTGCTGAGCTAACAGCTGTGCCAATCTTCCTCTATTTTCTATGTGGGATGCCACCACAGCATAGTTTGATGAGTGGTGTGTAGGTCGGTGCCCAGGATCTGAACCCGTGAACCCCAGGCTGCCAAAGTGGAGCACATGAACTTAACCACTATGCCACCCAGCCAGGCCAGCCTCTATTCATTTAATCTTTTAATTTTAATCATTTAGTCTTTTTTTTTAATCATAGATGCTCTGAGGGAGATGATGAAAGTTCTCGATCCAATTTTCAGAAAAGTACATATTCACACAAAATTGTGCAGGTGATTCATGGATTTCAGGTCAACAATCCTGTATCTAGGAGTATCTAGGAGCTACTCAAGTCTTTAAATCTTCTACAACAGCTTGGATTTGAGACTAGTTTATAGAAGAAATCATATTCCTATGTGATCATTTATTATAAAATTAAACTTTCAGGAAATAAAAACTATTTAAACTTTATTACCTAACTAATAGGATTTCACTGATCTCTGATGGATAATGTAATAATATAATTTAAAAATTAACGAAAAGGATAACATTTTAGTAATGAGCAAATTCAGAATATATTAGGATTTGAGGAACCATTTTCATTGAGCATAATATATCAATTAACTATGAAGCGAGCGAATATAAAAACTAATGAAAGGTTCCATTTGCTTATTTTAGCAACAATGATTTCAGGATGCTAAGTAGTTTTCAATCCTACGCTTGACTGTGACATTTGAACCTGTCTAATCATAGGGGCAAGGAACCATTTTTTCATTTCACTCTGTCAAAGAATCCTCTTATCTTCTGTGAAAACATGAATTGTCCAGGCTCAAAAGCTCTCGTCAAAACTCTACCGTAATTTTAGTGCCATTTGCTGCTGCAGAGAAGCGAGAATTCCTTCCGAGAAAGAAAAGCTTTGAGAAAGGTGCATCACCAAACTGGCACATTTGTGGGTAGAAATACAGGTTCTTAAAGGAGCTGGTTCATCTGATTCATCTTTCCATCATTCCTCCATGACAACTCCACGGTGAGTCATTCAGCAAGGGGGTTGATTGGAGAAACACAAACACATTCACACAGACACGCACACACAAATCATAAGGTTCCAGAACTTCAGCCTTGCACATAATGCACACTATGTATAACGGTCTACAGAAGCCAATGCTCTTACTGCAAAGAGCAGCTGCTTTATGTTTTTGCAAGGAAATGAAATTCTTTTCTTGTTGCTTTTTTTCCCTGTAGGTTAGTAGCAAATACTTGCCACCTGGACTCTTTCTGATTTTCAGCTTCTCTTTGAAAGCTAAAACAAGCCTGTAGACCATTGGATGAAAAGTATGCTTCTAAGGCCCAGATTAGAAGTAAAAGTGAAGTTTGTTCATCTTTGACTGGTATTACTGAAGCAAAACTTTAACCAGGTTACAGCTTTGTGACTCCACACCGTGGAGTCAGTCAAAATCAGTGAGGATGGCCAATCGAATCACCTAATCCTGTATGCATATTTCCTTCATTTAAATTCCCCCAATAGTTATACATATAGCACTATAAAGGTGCCCTATAACATTTGTGTGATTTTATTAACCATATTATATAAGACCTTCATGGTTGTAAATTATACACATCCTTCTTTCATACCTCATACATGCTAGATCCTCAGGAATGGGTCAATGCTTCTTCTGAAATGGAAGTCAAATATGTGATTTGCTTTTAAATGTGTTTACAAACAGCCTACGGATCATGGGCTTTTTAATTTCTCAAGTAGGTTATGCAGAATTAAAAATATACAATTCTTTTATGAAGAGTAAATGAAAGTACATGTGAAACTCAGCATGGTGCATGCAGGTACATAGCAAGCCCTCAATCGCTGTTATTTTTGTTGTTATAGTCTCCTTATCAAGCTCAGCTATTTGTAAATTATAGAAGTTATAAATATTTGAGTGGATAAATGAGGGAATGGTTGAAAAGAGAGTCGTCTCAGCCTTGCAAATGGATTTTTTGAAAATAATTGCTAAAATGGTAGTAAAGTTTACTTGAGAGTTTTCTATATATTTTAATATTACAACAAAGACAGAATTTATGGACTATACACTCCACTCTAGCAAGGTTGAAAGGTTCATACTATTTCTGATAGCTACACATCTTCTATTAATACAGTAGAAGCTCTACTGTCTATAATCACTGATTAGTATTGATAGAAGGCTCGGTAGGAAACGCGAGCAATGAAAACTTCACTGAGGTCAGGGGTTCTCAAGGGATCCCAGAAGCTCATTCACTGAAGGTAGAGTGGGCCCTAGATCCCAGCTTATCTCCCTCAATGGACAAGAACCTGATTTTTAACACAAAAATACACAATATGCCTATGTCTACATTCATTTAAATGAAAGAATAAGGAAATACGGAACATATTAAGTATATATTAAGCACATAATAAGGAAATTTGAGTATAGGAATATGGGAATATACTCACCCTGGGTTGACGTACGCCGTGACTAGAGATCAAGCAGTTGATTGGAGGACATTCAAAGTTAATCACCATTACAAATAAATATTGTTAGTTTTATACGTCATTTGAGAAGGGCAAACCTTTTCCCTCACTAAGATTTTAAAACAATATTGAGTGGGCCTTGCAGTCTAGGGTAAAATATGTTTGCATTTCACTGCTGTGTGAAATTATAGGTTGTATTCCTTTATTCCCTGACAGGTTTATTCACCCAATATTTACTGAGTGCCTCCTTGCTGATGGGAGGGTAGCTTCTAACTGGCCCCTTACGTGTGTGGTTCTTGTGTGCTGCGGTTATTGAATTGGTAAGACCATGTCATATTGTAATGTGGACAGAAAGATGACCTGCACATAAAAGACAGAATTTCACAGGAAATAGGAAGTCATTCATTTTCTCACTAACATGAGACAGGGATCTTTCTGAGCCCAGAAATCAGAAGTGAGCAGGAGGTTTTAGTTGGGCAGAGTTCAGTATAAAATACTGTGCCCAGAGGACTGGAAGGATCCCATGGCCTGAACATGCTAAACAGCAGTGCAGAAGGAGAATCTACTTTCCTTGGGTAAATTTGGTGGTCCTGGTTCTACATAAGAAGGATTCAAAATAAATGTCAGGGTCCTGTATTGTTTATATATCTATCTCCTTTGAAAGCTCAACTTACCATTAGCAATCATTATCAGTTAGCAAGTTATGAGATGAGACTGTGTCTCTTGTACAATTTGGCAAGTTATATTTAGAATGCTAGAAGAACTCAGAGGAGAGGGTAATAAGTATTAAGTTGAGTTAGGTCAGGAAGTCTTTACTGAGCTGGGATTTGAAGACTAAGTGGGAAAAAGGAATGACATCCTAAGAAGCAGGAACAGCATAAGGAAAGGTACAGGGGCATGAAAATAATTGTTTTAGTTGGGAACTGGAAGTGAGCAGTCTGATGTGGCTAGAAAACAGGGAAAAGAGGTAACAGATTAGCCAAACAATTGTTAATGACTTTAAGGATGAAAAAACACCTTACTTAAAACAAAAGTGTGTAATCAGACATTGATAAATAAAACTGTCAATGGTTCTGCCCTGTGTTCAATGTGAAATGACAGAGAAATGTTATAGAAGGTAGAAATATTTGGGATCTAGTTCAATCTTTGTCATTAATTAGATAGAGGACCTTGAATAAGCACCCCAACCATCCAACCATTTTGTACCTCAGCGCCCTCAACTATAACAAAAACAAAGGAAGGTAAATAATCTTCAAGACCTTTTCAATGTTATAAACTCAGTGATTTTAAGAGATGTGGGTATGAAAAATGTACCTTAATACATAGCAGACATTTACTCAACAAATTTGTGTTATGTCATAATCTACACAGCGCACTGGGCACACAAGGATGAAACCACCCAGAGGATTTTTAGGGCAGTGAAAATCTGTATGATACTATAATGTTGGCTACACGGCATTATACATTTTTCCAAACCCATAGAAGGTACAAAACCAACAGTGAACCCTAATGTACACAGTGGACTCTGGGGGATAATGATGTGTCAATATGATTCATCACTGTTCTTTGAGAGGAAGATGGTAGAAAACTCCTATTGTGCCATTGCTGACATCACTCTGTCCAGACTCCTGCAGGGCCCATTCTCAGCGTCCCTCTACAGCAACCAATATTTGAGCATCCTCTCTTTTGGAGTGAGCCTAGGAAACTGCATTTTAAGCAAATATCCCCATTCACTCTGAAGTAAACAGTCCGTGAGCCACACTGTAAAAAATATTTCCAATACAAAGACTTCAGCTCAGACCTGTCTCTTCATTTTCATGTTTTTGTTTTTGTGATAGGACAGTAATTCCCGAATTGAAGACAAACACTGAATAACAAAACTATTCTTTATCCAAAATACATTAGGACATCCTGTCTTTGTTTAAGCCAAGTGTACATCCTCTGTCATGAACTATCATTGCTAAAGTAGAGTGGCCTCAATTAACTGAGAACATGCCAAAGCCATTATCAACAGTAAATTGCTGAAATTGTTAATATCATTGAGAATAGGAAAGAGAAATAAATGGACCTTCTCAGGCAAGGAATTATCAAGGGAGATGGTTTCCCTTGTCAGGCAAATAAAAGCTATTTCTTATGTCAAAAGAGGCTCGGTGAAGAACCGTTGAAGCCAAAGCTCACCAGTGACAACCAGAAATTAGCAGCACTAACCACTATATTCTGTCCTCCAGTTAGTGATAGGGTATAGAGTGGGTCTTAAAAATGTCGTCTCCAGACCAACAACATCAGAGCATCAGCATCACCTGGGACCCTGTTAGAAAAATGTAACTTCTTGGACCCCTCCCAGACCTATTGAGTGAGAAGCTTTGGGGATTGAGCTCAGCAATCTGCATTTTAATAACCTTTAAGAAGAACCTCCTGGTAAAGACAATAAGTGTTGGCAAGGATGCAGAGAATCGTAACTTTTGTACACTGATAGTGGAATGTGAAATAGTGCACACTATGGAAAACAGTATGGAGGTCATTCAAAAAATTAAAAGTACAACTACTATATGAGCCAATAATCCCACTTCTGGGTATTTATCCAAAAAAAATTGAAATCAGGATTTCAAAAAGATATCTATCGGCACTCCCATGTTCATTGTAGTATTATTCGTAAGAGCCAAGATGTGGAAACAACCTAAATGTCCATGGACAGATGAATGGATAAAGAAAATGTGGAACGGATTACTATTTAGTCTTTAAAGATAAGGAAATTAAGCAATACGCAATAACATGGATGAAACTTGAGGACACTATGCTAAGTGAAATAAGCCAGTCACAGAAGGACAAACACTGCATGATTCCACTTACACGAAGTATCTAAAGCAGTCAAAGTCATAGCAGCACAGAGTAGAAAGGTGGTTTCCAGGAGCTGGAGGAGGGGGAAATGGAAAAGTACTAATCAACAGGCACAAAGTTTCAGTCCAGCAAAATGCATAAGCTTTAGAGGTCTGTAGTACGACACGGTACCCACCTATAGTCAACAATGTATTATATTGTACACTTAAAATTTTGTTGAGAGTAGATCTCATGTTGTATTCTTACTAAAATAAAATAAAAATCTCCTGGTGACCCTGATGCAGGCTAAAGTGTGAGAACCTCTGGTGTAGAGAGAATCGGAGCCAGCTATTTCTGTATCAGGCAATGATTGAAAGTAAGAAAAGCTAAACGGGAGTAGTTACAGGAAAGGAGGTAAGAAGCACAAGGCAAAAGTCTCCAACACAAATGAGATTTACATTAAGGAATCTGGTTATTTTCGGAGAGCTGAATCAGATGCTCTAACCTTTTATAGCATCCTACTCTCACCTCTGGCCTATGTGTTCTTCCCGCTGGAAAAATCCTTTGGTTCAATTTAATTAGCATTACGGTTTAAAAAGTGTGTTCATACATTATCCCATGTGATCCTCATAGTAATCCATGCAATAGGCAGGGATTATTCCCATTTTACAAACGAGACAACTGAAACGGGTAGATTGAGAGATTTACATGAAATTACGCAACTATTAATTAGCAGAGCCAGAACCTGAATGCTAGACCTTTGCTCAGTCCCTAAAACACGCTGCTTTTCTGTTGACTAATTTTAGCTACTTTCAGGAAATTCCTCCTAAATGGTTTAGTGCAGAATTTCTCAACGTCCACACTATTGGCACTTTGGGCTGGTAGTACTTTGTGATGGGGGCCGCATTGTAAGACATTGCAGCACCTCGGCCTCTACCCACTAGATGGCAAGGGCACCCTTCCCCCAAGTTGTGACAACCAAAAATGTCTCCAGACATTGCCAGGGGTTTCCAGGAGATGGGGCCAAAATCACCCCTATTGAGAGCAACTGATTTAGTTTAACTAAACCTCCATCAGAATCATCCGGAGAGCTTCTTAAACGTCAGATGGCTGGGCCCCACCCCAGAGTTTCTGATTCCATAGGTCTGGCATGCCACCTGAGTATCTGCATCTCTAACAAGTTCCCAGGTGATGCTGATGCTGCAGGTTCGGGGACCACACTTTGAGACCCACACGGCTAAACCATTTGTAAAGTCATAAAGTATATTCCTAAAAAGTATGTCTGCTATTTAAAATATTTCATTACCAAAAAAAGTGAATAATCAAAACGGGCAAAGATTGCCTTGATCCAGCATGGCGGTTCTGTATACAACCTCATCCCACGTACCCAGGCTGAAGCTGAAGCTCAAATGAGGTTTCCATTATCCATAACGTGACCCTCGAATATTATTTAAAAGAAAACCACTCTTACGCTGCTAAGTGGAAAATCCCTCATGATGCTTACTTCCTACATCTCTTTATGAAATTTTAAAATTTATTAGACCTTCCAATCTCTCTTGTAGAACAGGAAAGATGACATTTTAGTTCTTTTTTTGCTTACCACAGGACTAGAGTTAACAGGCCAGATCAAGAGTTAAAATGAATTACATTCTCCCTCCCAGAAATATGGAAAAGGTCATATTTTATAATGAATTTCAAAGGCTCTCTCTCTGAGAGAGAGAGAAAAATCTTGAAGTCCTGGGTGTAGGACTTTTTGATAGATGTTGATATTCAGAAGCTAAAACAAATTCATTTCTGGGGATAAAAGATTCTATTTTGTTACTTCCTGGATTTTAAGAAACTATTAATACATTTCATTCAAGATGTACAAATTCTACCTTCTTAGTTTCTTTTTAAAATAAATTTTACCTTATTTTAAAGAGTTTTTGTTTTATAACAGATCCAATTTTAGAATTTTAAAGTAAGGTTTTTTGGGGGTTTTTTTGTTTTTTTTTTTGAGGAAGATTAGCCCTGAGCTAACTACTACCAGTCCTCCTCTTTTTGCTGAGGAAGCCTGGCCCTGAGCTAACATCCATGCCCATCTTCCTCTACTTTCTATATGGGACACCTACCACAGCATGGCTTGCCAAGCGGTGCCGTGTCTGCACCTGGGATCCAAACCGGCGAACCCCAGGGCCTCCGAGAAGCAGAATGCGCGCACTTAACCGCTGGCCCACCGGGCCGGCCCCAAAAGTAACTAAGATTTTTTTAAAGCAAGATTATTTTTCTTTAAAAGAATAAGTTGGCTTTTATTCCAAGATTTTAAAGTTTATAATGCTAAGGAAATTGTCCAGAGTAAATCCTTTTAAAGCAGTCAAGATCGGGCAAGGGGAAGTATCCGTATGATTGCGTCCCACGGCTGGTCTACACAGGCAGGCCCCAGCTCTGTCCAGCGTGTCAGCTTTCAGGGAGTGCGGACAAACAAAAGGTTTAAAAATAAAGCATTTCTCTGTCTTTGATGCTTAAAGTATGTTCCTGGACCAGCAGCATCAGCATCACCCAGGAGCCTGTTAGAAATGCAGAGTCTCAGCCCCGCCCAGACCTGCTTGAATCAGAATCTGCATTTTAACAAGATGCCCAGGGGATTCACATGCCCCACCCCCCACCCAGGGGATTAAAGTCTGAGAAGAGCTGCCGGGATGGAGCTGGAAATTCTGCAAAATAGAGTTATCAACTAGAAAAAAAAACTTGGAGAACAGGAAAGACCAGAATCAATGCTTTCTATAAATTAAAGAAAACCAGACCTAATGTTCAGCTTTAAGTTACATGAGAACCATTTCACTGAAAATATATCATATATATATAACTTTTCTGAATTTTTAGAAACCAAATAATTGATAGGAGGGTTCTGTAAATAAAAGAATGTTCCTTTTTCTTTTCATATGTACTCTTTTTTAATAAAAAATATAAAGGCTATAGGTAAGATTCAAAGTAGACAATATCATAGTTAAGATAATTCTAAAGATCTAATCTTATTTCAAACAAAATTTGCTTTAGAATTCAAATCTAAATTATTTCCTGGCTCAATTTTGTCTGAACTAAACAACTAATTGACTACACTCATTCAGGTAGGCAAACTGGCAATCTAATTTTCATTTCCTTGCTGAAATATTTTTTCACAAGTTTTTTTTCCTTCCTCTACACTTTATTTTTAAAATGATATTCAGTAGGTCAGTCACGTAGATTTCAAAACATTTTGAAGTTACTATGAGGATAATTGATGAAGAAATAGTTCCTTTATTTCTTCTACCTTAATAGAGGGGAAAAAAGTGATGTTTGTGTAATGAGACTAGAAATTATTCTGGGGCCGGCCCCGTGGCCAAATGGTTAAGTTCACGTACTCCACTTCTGCAGCCCAGGGTTTCGCCGGTTCGGATCCTGGGTGCGGACATGGCACCACTCATCAGGCCATGTTGAGGCGGCATCCCACATGCCACAAATAGAAGGACCCACAACTAAAAGTATACAACTATCTACTGGGGGAGATTTGGGGAGAAAAAGCAAAAAAAACACAGATTGGCAAGTTGTTAGCTCAGGTGCCAATCCTTAAAAAAAAGAAATTATTTTACTTTGATGGTGCTAATGGAAATACAACAAATACATTTCTGTTGCATATCTTCCTTTTTGGATCTAATTTAACATTTTAAAAAGTAAGCATTCACATTTTAACA
Source organism: Equus przewalskii (assembly GCF_037783145.1). Lineage (NCBI taxonomy): Eukaryota > Metazoa > Chordata > Mammalia > Perissodactyla > Equidae > Equus > Equus przewalskii. The sequence continues at coordinate 71,145,894 of NC_091846.1, forward strand.
ACCAATAATTATCTAATTACAGTCTGTGTATTTTTAAATGATTGAAAGGGTAATGGCCCAGGACAAATGTCTTACAATTAATTGAATGTTTCATATGAAAAAATAGCAAAATGACTCAAGGTTAAAGTAAGGAAAATTTGCAAGATTTTTTCTTTTAAATAAACTCACTATGTATTTCATTTAACTAGGATATAAACGTAAAATGGATAATTCAATCAAATGTTTTACAGTTTATTTATTTGATAGAGCTATCTTTTCCATTCTGGGTAATAAACAAATTGATCTCAAGAATAAAAAAAAATTTCAGGCAAAATTTATTTTCAACACAATTCACAATTTCTCTTCTCCTTCAGAGTGTCCATCCCCAGATACTTAGTGATGCCAAGTGGCTACAGCAACCCTACCATCAGCTGGCTGACTCACCTGGGAGATCTGATATGCTGAGATGCCCCAGAGTGCAGGCTTCCCAACATAAGTGCATTTCCATGGCAGTCTTCCATGATCCACACTAAAGGAACTGCTTCAAGCCCCAGGTCCCCTGGCTCTTCCCTTGAGTAGTCCTGGGGCCACTGTCAGTGCAGACCTGAGCTTCAGACCACTTTGGAGAACCAAAGAGATTCCCGAACCCCTGCTGTTATGAGGCTCCCAATAACAGCATGACCAGTCTCACAACCATTATTTCCACACAAATAGTTCAACTGCTTCTTTTTCTCCTGATATGCTGTTGTAGAGGTCTCCCCTTATCCCCTCATCAATTGACCAATTGGTTTCCTTATGACTATTGTTTTGTCATAGAAAGTGATCTAATCCCCTGAAACTTATCATTCAGGAAAGGGAAACTGGAGACAATCATCAGAGTAACTCAAACAAATGATTCGGTTGTATCTGTCTGATAGGAAAGAAACCAGTCTTGGTGATTATTTGGTAACAAAATAAATAAGTAAAAAATCAGGGCATTGCAATACCCAAAGTGGATTTTATCATAAATTAGCCATTTGTGCCATCCATTCAACCTAAATTAAACAAATAATGCTTACTCTATATCTCCCCACAGCAGCTTGAATAGACTCAGACTCCATTGTCTGAATATTTGAGGGAAAATCATTTCAGTCTTAAACCATCTATACAATTCCCTTGCTTGTCTACTTCCCACTGGGACCGTAGAGCACCTGGGAGAGGCACTGCATCCCATCAGTCTCCTTTCCAACACTGGAATCCAACCAGAAGGAGCCAGCCACATCGTTAGCCCCTACTAAAGTGAAATACACATATTTCAGAGACAATCATGGAAATTTTTAAAAGGAAAACTCAGTTGAAAAAAGTACATCACACCGTCTTTATTTAGTTTCATCAATACAAATATTGAACGTCATGTGTCACAAACTGTGCTCATGATTGTGGACACAAAAATGAGTGAGGGATAGCCTTTGCCTTCAGATATTTCAGGCTCTAGTAGGAAAGCACCAATCATTGTAGATGTTGACTACAACTATACACAAAATGCCCAGTTGGCTTTAAGAGTAGAGTTGGAGGTCCCTAAAGTACTCTGGGCAGAGGGTGGTGAGGTAGGTTTGAGTAGAGAAGTGGGGAAAGATCTAGAAGATTAGTGGCATGCTATAGAAACTGTATAATTAGCCTTCAGGCTTCCACAGTAGTGATTATAAAGGGGTGTCATTTGTGTATTGACATGGCTAATTCATATTTTAAGGCGGCAAAGTACACGGAAAGTGATTTAAAGACAGCCTTGAACCTGAGGGGTGTTTAAACATATTAATTTTACCCTTTTAATATTTAAAGCCCAAGTCAGCCTTGTTCTGTGTCAAGCTTCTGTGTTTATGAACCTCCCAAGTCTGTTTGCGTTAAATGCCTCACTTTTGAAAAAGCTGAGACTCTCCTCCGTGTAAGTCTCTCACCCTCTAAGGACCTCCCTCCCTATACACATTGTTTCTCTACATTTCTCTGCTCCCTGAGGTTAATAATAATAAGCCAATGTGGAACCTTCACAAAACACTTTAAATTGCCCTAGAAATGAAAATCTCAATTATTGTGATTAAATAATCCTTGTACAGAAAAATGGAGAATAATTTGTGACTGCTAACAATTTAAGCAAAACAATATCCCAAAACTTGGTTTTCTTTTACATCTCTTCAATTCCCATTAATATTTCCTGGCATTTTAACCTTATTTTTCTGAGTAAAATGTAGCCACCTCCTTTGTCTCCTTTTATAATAAATAGAGCAACAAGGACCATAACAGCCTTAGGAAATAGTCCAAAGGGAGCAAGCCTTGGGAGAGAGGCAAATAAGACCAAAAGCAACAGGAGGAACAATTCTGGAAAAATTCACAAAGTAGAAAACTAAAACTTACCAAGTATAGGAGAGCTTTATGAGAGAATAAGTACTATTTTATCAACATGAGAATATAGAGTCCTATTGACATTCTAATGGAACTATAGTGATATATACATACACACACAAACACATTACATACATGCACTATAATATATATATACATAGATAACTATATATGTACATAGATAACTAAATATATATACATAGATAGCTATATATATATATACACAATGTACATTATATACATATGCTATACATAATATAATGTATATATCTCTATATATTTATATAGATATAAATCTATATATATATAATATATCATATACATATAGTGTATTATATATCATATAATATATAGTATAATGTAGTATATATAATATACACACCATACATATACATTATATACACACACGTGCTATTTATAATATATATACACACTATACATAATGTTTGTGTGTATATGTATATAATGTATATGTACATGTGTATATGTATATATAATATATAAGGATATCACTATCAAGTCACTTACAGTTGCACAGCGAAAATTTTACAGATTTTTTAATTGACAGTGGGGTTCTTTTATGCAATGGCTATCAAAGCTTTGTGACTACAGTAATAAGATATTGCTTCAATAAGCTCTTGGGTATTTTTAAATCACCTTCTTACATGAAATTTTCTACAGTCTATCTCAATCCAAAGAATTTATTTAAACTTTTAGAAAATATGGTTGTCTTTTTCCATTAAAAAAACCTTGATTAAAAATTTGACCAGAAGTTGTGTACTTAGCTATTTGTAGATGTCTAAATAGAATATTTCGTTTCTGACACGTGGATGATATCCTGAGAAAAGCTTGAAGCAGTTTTAAGAGGCATTCAATGTGAAAAAGAAAATCAACTTCATAATGATCATTGTTGCCTGGCCAGCAGTCATTCCCACATTCTTCCTCCCCAATAGATGACCAAAGTAATTCCTATGCATGCCCTCCCCGGGGAGCCAGAGGCCACAGGGGCTGCTGATTCCACCCCTATCCTAGGATGATGTCATTCTCTTTGCTAGCAATTGGCTCAGGATTCTGAGCTTTGGGGAACTGGGGAGAAGTCTGCAGCAACCATCATGCCACCAGTCTGGTGATGAAGCCAACACCAAGGATTTCAGAGCCACTGACCCAAACCCTGAAAGCCACCTTGCCTCTGGATGTTCTGCTATGGTCAGATCACACATTTCTGTGTTGTCTGAGTCGCGATTTCTGTTACTTGAAGCTGAGAGAGTCCTAAAAGATACAGAAATTATTAGGGTTTCATTTAAATTAAGTTCAAACTATTCTGTTTCATTAAATGTTTTTGTTTTCTAAATAAGGGATTTTGTAGGTTAAACTACTATCTTAAGCCATTAATAAAGAGATATTAGGGAGGTGCTATATACTAAATGTTTTTATTCCGCCAAAATTCATATGTTGAGACCCAGTCCCAATGTGATGGTTTTAGGAGGTGGGGTCTGTGGGAAGTAATTAGGTCACGAGGGTGGAGCCCTCAAGAATGGGCTTATTGCCCTTATGAAAGAGACCCCAGAGAGCTCCCTTGCCACTTCTGCCGTGTGAGGAGGACACAGCAAAAAGACATCCATCTATAAACCAGGAAGTGGGCCCTCACCAGACACGAAATCTGCTGGCAACTTGATCTTAGATTTCCCAGCCTCCAAAACTATGAGAAAATAAATGTTTGTCGTTTACACCACCCAGTCTAGGGTATTTTGTCACAACAGTCTGAACGGATTGAGACAGGAGCGTACAGCTTCCCCAAAATAATTTGTAACTTTTCTATTGATCCAGAAGTTTAAAATGTTCTATTTTCATAATTAATGCAAGGAGAAAAGAAGAAAGCCCAAAGTGACAGTTGGAAAACCTTCTACAGTTGCAGGTTATTCGAGTTCCTGAAAAGAGAGATCTAAATGGAATTTTAATGTCTTAAACCCTATTCTGAATGCATGGCAGGGAGAAGGCCACGCAGTGAACTCAGTGGATGCTCCTCCACTGCCTGTATTTGAACATTTAGTGAAAACCGCCTCTACACTAGACAGGCTTACCTACTTTTACGTGTGTTGCAATCTTAAGCCAATACCTGTCGGGTAAGAATAATTATGCCCATCTTGTAGATGAGGAAAGTGAAGCTTGGTGGGATCTAATAACCTGGATAAGTACACAGAGAGTAAGCAATACAGCCAGCGGCCTCATGCTCAAGCCCTGCCCTTGATCACCAGACTGTCCCTCCTGAGGTGGATAATAATAAAAGATGTTTTTAATAGTTACTATTGTCCCATTGCTACTAATAGAAATTCCCACAAATGTAGGCTTAAAATAGCACACGTTGATTAGATTACATTCTGGAGGCCAGAAGTCTAAAGTCAGTTTCACTGAACTGAAATCAAGGTGTCAGTAGGACTGATTCCTTCTGGAGATTTCCAGGGGAAATTGTCTTTTCCAGTTTCCAGAGGCTGCCTGAGTTCCTTGGCTCATGGACCCTTCCTCATCAGAGTGTACCATTCCCATCTCTGCTTCTGTGGTCACATCACTGTCTGTCTGACTCTGACTCTCCCTTCAACCATTTCATAAGAACCCTATGATTTCTACATAGAAAAATAGACACAATCTCATACATTGTTGATGGGAATCCAAACGGCATGACCCCTATGGGGGGAAATTTGCAATATTTCTATAATTGCAAGGGTACTTTCACTTTAAACCAGCAATCCCATGGCTGGTAATTTATATCCTGCACACTTACCAAACAGCACATGTACAACAAGATTATTCATTACTGCATTGTTTATGATAATAAAAGATCAGAAGCAACTCAAGCGTTCCTTATTAGAGGGTTGCTTAAACCAAGAGTTCTCAACCAGGGGTAATCTATTTTTGGTTGTCACAATTGGGGAGAGGATGCTCCTGGCATCTAGAAAATAAAATCAGGGATGCTGCTAAGCATTCTACTTTGCAAAGGACAATCTCAACAACTAAAAATTATCCTACCCAAAATTTCAATAGTGCCAAGGGTGAGAAATCCTGGGTTAAACATTCATACACATAAGGAATATTATGCAGCCATTTAAAAAATAGGATAAAAACATTCTCTATGTACAGGAAAAAAAAGATTTGTAGAGTACATTAAGCAGAAATAACAAGGTCAGAATGGTTTATTTACTAACTTTTCATAAGAAAAGAAAGAAGATAAGAAAAAATATATATGTGTGTATTTGCTTATGTCTACATAAAGAAACACTAAAAGGACACATGGAATTAATGACGATGATTACCAATTGGAGATTGATTAGACTTGGAGGAGGGATGGGGGAAGACAAAAGTAGGAGCTGCATTGCTCAACGTAAATCTCAAAATATTGTTTTAATTTGGAACCACGTATCTCTATTACCTAATCAAAACAATACATAAAGACTTAGGACACAAAGATTAAAAAAAGACATGTGAGGTCCTTGACAATAAAGGAATTATATCTTATTTATCTTTGTGTCCTAATTATCTGGCATTATGCCTTCTCTAAAATGGACACAAATATCCATGAAAGAGCTTAATTCAGTTCAAGCCAATGGCTTTCACACTATCAAGTACCCACTTAAATACATTCATAGTACTGGGCTAGTTAAAAAACAAATGAAAAGTATAACTTGTAGCCTTTGACCTCACGGAGGTTACAGTCAGATATGGAAACAAATACACAAAACACTTAAAAAACAATCCAATCCTTTAGATGACTTAATGGGGAAAAAGATGAATTTTTCACTGTAGATTTTCAGGAATGAAAGTGAGCTAAATTAAGCTGTGAGCCAATTTATCAACTGCTTCTTTCATTGAACATGCAAATTTGTCCTCTGTTAATTTACAAAAACATCTGACTTTGATTCATAGGTTTACTATTTTCATTAATGGAATGAAGCATAGAATTAATACAGTGACATCATAACAAACTGCAATAGAGAAGACAAAACAAATAAGCCGACGCTGATTCACATGAAATTTAACATCTCATCTGGGAAAAATGGCGTTAAGTACTGAGGGATTGCTGCCCCCAAGAGGTTAATCAAAAAACTCCAAAATATAGAAAGGATGACTCATTTAACTCCAAGAGCCAAGCAACTGAGAAGGGAAAACATGGAATGGAGCCTGGTTTTATAAGGGAGTGAGACCCAAGCCCACTAATTCTAGAAGGGAAAAGGGAGAGAATGCTGTCTGGGGCTTCTAAGAGCGGAGAAGCCTTTGTCGCAAAGAGAAGGGAGTGAATTCTTGCTCATTGTGTCCAATGAGCATCGGGAGGGCTTTTGTGGGGGAGACATATTAACTTCTCAGAGTTCACATTTTTATTGTTTCTATCTCATCTTTATCCATAGATGCTAATTGTTAAAAACCATTAAACATACCTAAAGGGCTTTGTGCTTATTCCAATTACTTGGAAAAAACTGTGAGGTCTTGTTCTACTCATCAGAAGGCCAGAGGGGAGAACTCCCATCAGAACCAACTGTTGAATGCAGTGGAAATGAAAGCCTGCTGACCAGCCCGCTCTGCACCACAGAACTCTTCGTAAAGTGACAGGCAGAAGGAAGAGAGTCTGGGGCCCAGAGGAGTCCAGTCAGTGTCTTATCTAACAAAAGACCATAAAGGGACCCTCCCAAGCATGTTACTCCCTAAACCCTTTGGATCTTTTTCATGACCTTAAGTCCCTGCCTCATCAGAAATTTTGCCAAGCCAAGGGGAACTCAGTTGCTTTCCGGTAATCTGGAATTTAAGTTCCCAAATTCTGCTGCCCAAACTAGGAGGGATATACTCAAAGTAAATCAAAGTGGAATTCATACGTGAACATTTATCTATGGCTGTATGTATTGTTGTACAGGTACACTGTAGGTGAAATAAACACATGGGAGGTATGGTTCCTCTGAAAAACATTTAAAATTACTGACTTACAGAATTTTTTTAAGAAGCAAGATAGCCCAGCAGAAAGGCTTTAGACTTTGAAGTCAAAGAGACAATATTTCAGTTATTATTCTGCCCCATATTGGCTGTCAGTTCACTTCTCTGAACCTCAGTTTCCTCGTCATAAAAATATGCATACTACTTACCTTGGAGCGTTGCTGAAGGGTTAAGAAATGACATATGTTAAGAACACATAAACACTATATGCTCAACAAATGGTAGCTATTATTATACAATCATGATCAACCTGTATTATAAAAATTATGATGTAGGATCAAATTTAATTGATATGTCAAAATATGTAGTACAGACACTGAAGGACTAAAGGCCATTAGGAAGGGGAGATCAATGTTGGCAGGAAAATTGAGTGGACTTTATGAATAAATGAGATGAAACCTGATCAAAACTATGTAGCTCATTTGAAAAAATGTCATTACCGCCTTGAAATATTTGCAGAGATCAAAGATTAAAACATATAATGTGCACTCAGACTTGGTTAAATATTAGACCGTCACGATAGACTTGTTAATCATATCAAGAAGATCACTTTACTTATGAGATTATACCTTCTAAATATGGCCATGATGATATAAGTCTACATAATTCTGAAGATAGTACTCTATTTTAAAACAGATGTATGATTATGGGTAAGACTCCATTCCTATTCAATTAAAGGCTATATAGTAGTTTCCTGGGGCTGCTGTAACAAATTACCACAAAATTAGTGGCTTAAAATAAAAGAAATGTATTTTCTCGCATCTCTGAGGGCCGGAAGTCTAAAATCAAGAGATCAGGAGGCAACACATCCTCCAAAGACTCTAGAGGAGCATTGGTTCTTGCATATTCTGGTTTCTAGTGGTTGCCAGCACTCCTTAGCTTTAGCTGCCTAACTCGCATGTCTTTCTCTGTCTTCACATGGCATGCCCCCTGTGTCTGTGTCGGATCTCCGTCTGTTTTCTCTTATAAAGACACCAACTATTTGATTTAGGGCCCACTCTAAATCCAGGATGACCTCATCCTGAGATCCTTTTTTGGTTTGTTTGTTTGTTTTTTGAGGAAGATTAGCCCTGAGCTAACTACTGTCAATCCTCCTCTTTTTGCTGAGGAAGCCTGGCCCTGAGCTAACATCCATGCCCATCTTCCTCTACTTTATACATGGGACGCCTACCACAGCATGGCTTTTGCCAAGCAGTGCCATGTCCACACCTGGGATCCAAACCAGCGAACCCCAGACTGCTGAGAAGCGGAACATGCGAACTTAACCACTCCGCCACCGGGCCAGCCCCATGAGATCCTTAACTAAGTTGCATTTACAAAGGTCATTTTCTAAGTAAGGTCAAATTCAAGTTCACAGATGCCAGGGGTTAGTACTTGGACCTATCTTTTAGGGGGACACTGTTCAATCCTCTACAGGCCATTTCTAGTGAACACGGCATATTGCTTTTATTGACATACATCCTCGTAAAACATTGAGTAGTTTATTTTTCAGAAGTCTCTAAACAATAGCAAACTATTATCTGTGTAGGATTCAGAAACACCTAGTATCAACTAGACCTTCTAATGTTCAGTGAAAAAAGCACGTGTAAACACAGGTAGGGAGGAGGAGGGCGCAACAGAGGCAGCGAGCGCTGGAGATAACCTTCATCAGCACGACCAAATGTAGGTGGAATTTGTGCTTAGAGATCACATCCCTGCCAACTTGGGAGCTTTGTTACGTATGACTGACCCTAGTGGTTTACCTATGGCTCTTTCTGCCTGCCCTGACACCGCCGCCCATAATCTCACAGCGTGGGCTCTGGTCACGCTGAATCCTTTGCCTTTCCCAGACTATAGCAATGCTCTCTTAGTTCATGCTCCTCCAGACAAACTATGTGCCATCCAAGCTCAGGACTGTATCCTAACTTACAACATCCACCAGCCTAGCCCAGTGCCAAGCAAACCACATCTACTCCTACAAGGTGTCTTCTTTCACTCAAAAGCTAGAGGGAGGGGCTGGTCAGACTGACTGTGACAGGAGAGCTGAAATATCAGAGTTGCAAAAGCAGAGCAAAGCCAAGGAAGGGAGCAGGGATGGAATCAATGGCAAACAGATGGGTGCCTATGACGAAGAGATGAGGATGGGATCCAAGAAATCCAGAAGCGATGTGAACTGATTTTAAGGCAGATGAATAGGTGGTAAAGATGGAGCCAAGACAGTCAGAAGCAACAGCTGAGGACTCTCTAGGGAAAAAGCCCAAAATGAGTTTAAGAAAAAATGTAGCATTTTTAAATGAATAGCTTAGAACTCACTGGTTCTTAACATTGTTGTTTGGTCCTAACTTCATCTTCATCTGATGGAAGGGACCAACAGAGAATACAGAGTTGATATGTTCTTGCTTTTACTTAGTTATTAAATTTTTTCCTCACTGCATGAGGAACTTAGCAAGGATGGTATGTATAGTGGTGTATATGATGCAGATATCCACGCGAAACAGACACCGTGTCTTCAGCTCAGTCTTCCTGAGCCTCATAGTGATATTCACAATATCTTACACAGTTATTGAGAAAAAAAGTAAAGGATACAATTTATGGAAATGTCTAACATAGTATTAGACTTATAGCTGGGCTTCAATCAATGTTAATTTTTTTTCTTCTTGGTTTACAGTAGAAGTTCAAATTATTAAATATGAATAAAAAGTTAAAAATCAGAACCAAAGAAATTTTAATTTGGAAAAGAATTTTAAGACCGGGGGAAAGCTGAATACAGATTTGGAAGCCATAAATGTTGTGGTGGACACGGCGATGTGCCACCACCATCTCATTTCAATGCGGAACCTGTAGCCCAGCTGCTGGCGGTGCTGTCACAGGCAGCCTCCAGGTGTCAGCCCCCTCCCGGAGCAGTTATCACCATAGGCAACAGGGCAAGTTCAGGGGGGATGTACTGGAAATCAGAGAGAATAGCTATAATAAAAGAGTGACAACCAACAAGAGCTGTGGCCTTTGGCAGAGGGATAAAGCTAACTCACAGAAAGGGTGAAGCTATGGAAATAGATACCCCTGCTTTCCTCTCCTCTCTTCATCCCATCCCTGCCAGGCCTCCCATTGGCCAAAAACTAAGAAGAAAGGGAGTGCAGTGACAATAAAAATCAGTTTCCTGGAGCACAGAGAAGGGCGAAGAAGAATGGAAAGTGGATCTGGAGGAGTAAATGGAAAATATCCAGTGCACGTTGATTTCTCAGTTTAAAAGCAATCTTTCTCTTCTGTACCCTTACATCCCCCAACCCTGCAAAATGGCTGTAAGGGTAAAGAGCTAGTTTGAACAAGCAGCATGGGTTCCCTCTTTCTTCCAGCAGGAAGGGCTATTTCTGAGTTCATCTTTCCATAGTTCTACTGGCCTTTTTCCCCCATGTCCCCCAAAGTCACCAGGTTCTGAGCAACTTGTTTCCTCACATAACTCCTATGACAGCTGGCACCCAAATCCAGACTGCCTGGCTCCCAGGAGTGTTCCTCATTGACACAGTCGCTGTCACTTTCATCCCATAAGACAGAAAATCCCTAGCACGATGGTCTTTCCACTGAACCTCAACCCATATTGTGTGTCCAATGTACTCTGGTACATCTCTCTTGGGATAATGAGAGAAATAATAATGGGAGACTCATGACTTCTCTTCTTGATGACTCTGCCTTGTTTCCCTTTCTCTTATAAGGCCTGTGCCGTAGGAAGAGGCATAATTCATTCTGAGCCCTGTCGTATGACACTGACACTCAATGTGGAACACCATATGGCCTAAGAGTAAATAATAGAAAAATAGCCACCTTGTATTTTGTATAGCCACCTCACTGTAGATTTCAAAAAGAAAGTAGGTAGGTCCTCTCCTTAATCTCTGAACTTCAGTGATGTGCATAAAGCAAGTACAAAGGGTAGTGACCATGGCTCCTTACAAAATAAAATTTTGTGACAGATGTGCAAAGGAAATTTAGAATATTCATTTCCATAATTCTCAACTATGTATTTTAAAATTGTAAAATACATTTGCATGTCATAATTGACATGAAAACAAATCCCATTCAATATAGCAAAGATCTTTTTAGCATCTCTTATTCACTGTGACTTTTGGTAAGAATAAGAGAAACAGAAAAATAGAGCTTAGAGTTCAGTTAAAATAAAATTGGGATCATACAGAAAGAACTAACAAAAGGAACTGACTTCCTGCCTAGATGCGTGACTCAACGGAATGATCCTCCTCCTGTAGTCAAAATCCATGATATGTCTTTCACACACATCTCTGTCTTTTTGGGAGCTGCTCTGCTCCATCAACCCAGCTGGAGTGGCAGCTCCATGTTCTCATTGACTCCACCCCTCTGATCGTAGCTGATTCATACAAGGATGAGTTTGTGAGCTAAGGTGGTCCAATGGGATTTCCTTGGGATTTTTTACTATCTGACCCAGAAGTCCAAATTAGCCATCCCTCTCAGACATTAAAATCCAAAAGATTTTGGGGCCGGCCTGGTGGCGCAGTGGTTAAGTTTGCACATTCCGATTCTTGGCGGCCCGGGGTTCACCCGTTCGGATCCCGGGTGCGGACATGGCACTGCTTGGTACGTCATGCTGTGGTAGGTGTCCCACGTATACAGCAGAGGAAGATGGTCACGGCTGTTAGCTCAGGGCCAGTCTTCCTCAGCAAAACGAGGAGGATTGGCAGATGTTAGCTCAGGGCTAATCTTCCTCAAAAAAAAAAAAAAAAAAAAAACCAAAAGACTTTGACTTGATACTGGAGAGAGCCAAAGACTAGTCTTTATCTAGTGGCTGAAACCATGAGACATAAAGCTCAAGTCAGTGGCCAAGTGTCCCATCAAGTGCAGGAAGTGTATGAAATAAGAGAGAATGAAGCCAACATACTGAGTAAAGCAGAGTCAAGAACTGGAAAAAAGGCCCCTGATGGCATTTGTGTCCCTGGTTCAGTCAGTCCTCAGACTCTGCTGCATCTCTTCTCTTCCAGAGTTTTGTATAGTCAACACTTCTTTAGACTCCCCTGGGGCCTGCAGTTCTCAACTAATCAACAGAAGGCCACCGCATCTTTAATCTAATAGATTTCCTCAGTAACTCAGAGTCTTGTTGTGCCCATTTCAGGGAACAGAGGCATTTCCTGGGAATGTTAACGTCCTTGTGACATCCCCAAGGTGGCTGGGGAAATAGGAATCGTTGAGGACACCACAAGTTGCAGAGGTTGTCTGTGCTCTAGTGCAGCGCCAGCAGACACGTTAACCTGTCTCTTCTGGTTTCTCCCCCACAGACTCCAGTCACTGCTTCCCTCCCCTTGACACACTCTCCCTCCCCAACAGAGAACATTCTGCTTCTCATCTGGGGCTCTTCCTTTACAGCTACAAATGGTCCCCACATCTCCATTCTGATAAGTATGATGCTCATCCTGGTATGGAGGGAATGTAGCTTCCCAGTGAGGGACGATCATAACTGGCCCAAATCTAGCAGAAACACCGAAAGTCCATGAAATCACTTACCACATTATGCAATGTAAGTCACAGTTCTATGTCAATGAGTATTTTCTCAGAAGAGCAAACAAACAAAAATAGAGGATTGCCAGTGCTCTCTTGGAGAGAGACTTTCCACCACCAATGTATCTATTTTTCCAACAATATTATTTTAGCCACCATTTACAACCAGGATGTCACCAGTTACTAGCTCATGTACCCTCTTTTTGTCACCTAGAATGGCTCTCATCTAGCACTAAACTCCAGCATCATTATTACAGGTTAGGAGCAAATTCTCGTCTATCACCAAAGCATTAAAAGCGACCTATTAATGTTCCCTTATCATAACAGTGTTTCATATTCTAACTAAATAAGTGAATTAGTTAATTTATGAAGACCTGAAGAGCTTGAACCATTCTCCATTGCTTAGAAGTAAAATTTCAGCTTATTTTTGAAAACCAACTATGAAAATCCTCCTTCTGGGATCAATTTTGTTAGACGGCATATTTTTGGCTTAGGGTAGGAGGTGATTTTTCTGCTAAAATAATATATCCACGTGTCCTCATAATTTTTATCTCAGGAGTAAATTTTTTCGAATGTTTAGTTAAGAAACTCTCCTCTCTGATCACTTTACATTATAATTTTAAAAATTGCTATTTTTAGTTGGCAAAAAACACGTCCTCACCTTTGCATTCAGGTTCAATGCAATGTGTAAAGTCACGGGATCCTCCAGAAATAGATTATAAATGTGAAATATCTCACTAAAAAGAGAAGTAAGAAATGCCTAGTTTGAAGTGTACACTGTTCCAATAAACTGATTTAATGCCAAATTGAAGACATTTTTAGCATGTTTTTCCAACTGAGACCAAACAGATGCCTTCCCACTTGAGGGGGTCTCACAGGGAACTGTCTAAGCAGTTGCCACATATGTATGTTCAACAGAATTCAGCATGAACAATTGGGAAATTTCAGTCTGGTAGGACATTTATATTAGATTGTTTCCTTAGGTATATTTATGCTTAGAAATACATGGCTGGCTTGTTTTCTCAGAATTTCCATTTCCCCAGACAGAATGGTGGGCAGCAAAGATGGCATCAATAACACAAGCCCTAGAAATCATTAGTCATAAATATTTTGGAAGTATCTATTGTGCTCAAGGCACTTTGCTCAGAAAATCTAAGAGTCTGTTATATCAAAGACTTCTTGCAACACACAGTAGCTCTTACTACAGTGCATGGCTTTGCCTAACAGCCAAGAAGAGCCTTTACTGTGTATGACATCTGCCATAGAAGGCATGCTCCCGGGCTTGGGAGCTTTCCTCGATCCTCAACTAAGGAGGCTATACTTCCTGGAGAACTGGGTGAAATGGTCCAACTTAGGGGAGAGAGAGGGCAATCCCTCAGCAATGAAGGGTTATAAAAAATGGAAGAGACATAGGAACTATGGAAGACAGTCTACAAAGGAGCATGTGCAAAAGTTGCACATGCAAATCTCATTGCGTGGTGGTCCTTCTGTGGTTCAAGGACTATTCCATTCCAGCTGTTCCTGACACTGAGCGCCTCCCCTCTGCTCAGTGCGTGGACCACACTGCAGCCTTCTGATGACGGCCTCACATCCAGTGCAATCACCCCCAGGCAGCGTCATACTTGTTAAATTCTGGGATGAAAATAAAGTTGCTCTATTTCCTACTTTCATAACTTCTCTCCCACCTCTCACCCCCTCCAACCTATGTACCAGCTTCACAAGTGTCTGAGTGTCTTATTTTTTAAAGGAAAAAAAGTCCCTGCAAATAACACTTTTCCAGCCTACTTACTGTATCAGAAGAAAGTACCTCCTCCAATCTTCACCCCCATTGAGGCATGGAGCTAATTTCTCCAGAAATATTACACATTCCTTTTTCCTTGACAGTCATGCAAAAGAATCACTATACACATATGGTATTTTTTTTCAATCTAAAGATATTGAATAGTATTCATAGTAGGGAACTGTTCCTGTCTACTGCATGGATGCCTCTATTCCACGAGATCCTACCATTGGGGATCTTAAGATGGCGTATGGGAAGCCTTTTCTAAATTGAACCCCTTATTGGAATTACATTTGCAGGAGACTTTTAAATGCCAAATTTGTGGCATATTTGTTGATTGGCAGAATGAGTACAAATGTAAGTAGTAACTTTTGAGAACATTTTAAGTAGGTTAACATAGAAATTAAGTTAAGGCAAATCCCACGGCTGGCTGCAAAGTGGAATTAGAGTACAGGTGTAGATATCAAAATTGGTTATTTCTCTGATGCTGTCTTTGGCTGATAAGAGAGAAAGGATCCCGAAAGGAATCTGCTGGGGAAAGGATTGGGGAGAGAAGGGGGGCAAGACAAGATGACATTGCTACAGACAGGGCCAGAGACCAGGACGCAACAGCCAGAGGTGGAGATGGAAACCAACCAACAGAAGCCACGATGGCCTGGGAGTCCCGGGAGAACTCAGCAAAGAACCACAGGTGGGATGGTTCACTTCACTCGTGAAGAAATTGTGGATCACATAATTTGCACCATTTATTGGTAGGAAATAGTGAAGAAAATACTGGAAAAGGTAATATTTGAGGATAACAATGCAACGTGGGGAAACCAGATTTGCAATTACAGAAAAGGAATCCAATTTAATGGCATGGAGCAACAAACCAGAGTCACCTGGAAGCCCAGGGAATACTCAATAGTTCATTCTTAGGATAAAGTTTATAGAGAAATTTTATTTTAAGAAGAAACACAATTATATTAAATATAGCTCTTTGTTTTACAGTAAATTAGAGTTTAGCACAAAATCTCTCCTCCTGTATAAATGCTTTATTTAGCTGAACAAATCAAATTGTAGTTATCCTCAGTTTAAAAATACAGAGCTCACAGATTTTTCAAAAGGTTCAGGGAAATCATAGTGAGTTCAAAAGCCTAAACCTGTTAATACTTTCCCCTCACTCCTATTTTATCATGCTATGCTGTGCTGTAGATATTTCTAGAGAGTTTCAAA
The DNA here is from genome assembly GCF_037783145.1 of Equus przewalskii. Lineage (NCBI taxonomy): Eukaryota > Metazoa > Chordata > Mammalia > Perissodactyla > Equidae > Equus > Equus przewalskii. The sequence goes on from NC_091846.1 coordinate 71,161,714, forward strand.
GAAAGTCTCCTTAAGTCTCTCTGTTATTCATTTTTAATAGCCACGTGAATTCAGGTCATCGAAATGGTTAAAGGAAGGCAAATAAGGAGCTGGGGTTTCTTTTCTTTTTACTTGACATATAACATTGTGTAAGTTTAAGGTACACACCGTTTGATGTGATACACTTATATCCTGCACAGTGATTACTACCCGTTAGCCAACACCTGCATCACGTCACATAATTACCATTCCTTTATTTGTAGTAAGAACATTTAAGATCTACTTTCTTAGCAACTTTCAAGTATATAATACAGTATTATTGACTATACTCAAGGAACTCATTTTTCTTAAGCTGGGAAGCTATAAGTTGAGAGTAATGAAGATTGATCAACCTTAGCAGGAGAAAACTCCTACATACCTTGAAATACTTTTTTGTAGGAGATAAATAATGCAGCTGACTGATGATCTCCCAAATATAGCAGGTGAAGCGGAGATGTCCATAGGCTCTTCCTTGTTTCGGACGGCTCAGATCCCAGTTCTTAGAGGGAAATTGATATTTACCAGTCATCAGATCTGGTCCATCAAATCTCCTTTCAGTTTTGGTGACTGACAGACATCCAGACAACATGAACAGCTTTTACAAATGAATATCTAAATATGTGGGTGTGATGTAAGAGCTTTGCTTGCCCTCAGATTTAGAGAAGGAATAAAAAGGAAGCAATCAAATCAATTTCTTAGTATTCACATATCAATTCAAGACTAGATTTTAGTTTGTGTGCCTCAGATGAGATCAACAGGCACTTTGCTTTATTTTCTGATGAGAAACTTAGCAACTTTGGAAACCAAACAAAAGTGCCAGTTAACTCTCTTAGGTGCTGATTTTTATCTCGGAAAAGACCCCTGTATTATTTTCCATGATTAAAAATTAGTATACGTTTCTTGCTTAAAAGTATCACAATATGACAAAGGAGTTCACGCATCCAGACGTTAATATAGTAAGCTATTAGTAGGTCTGGCTGTAGGAAGGTTTTGCTTTATGTACATTTTGAAAGGTTGAATAAATGAGAGTAAATAGTGCACCTATGGTCACTGAATTGGAGACATTTAGATGGGAAGTTCTCCACGTGAGAGCCTCAGTTCACCTTGTCTTCCTCCTTTGTGAGGTTTGTCTCAATCAGATTGCCACTTTTGTGTTAACCAGGAGGTGAGGATTTTCTTATCCTTATCCTGAGGCGGGATCCAAGAAGCAGTAGTGGAAAAGTCCCTGAACTTTATACATCGGAGGGAATTCGCGAGTTTTTCTGAACAGAGACACTAACTCCTGTCGACAAGCTTCTCTGAGTGAGAAAGCGAACGCTGGAGCTGGGGAACAGGACATATCCACCCTAATCAAAATTGCAGTAAGTAAATCTTTACTATGGAATCTGAACAGTTGTGCTGCATACAAGTTACCGTAACGCATTATTTTTACCAAAATAAAAAAGGGAGGAGCTTTTGTAAAAACCTGGGTATGCCGACAGCAGCTGTCTCAAATTTTCACTTCATACTTAAAAAGGGAAAAAGGTGAGGGGGCGAGGTTTAAGAACTATCTCTTTAGATGAACTCAAATGCTACGTTCAAATGCTTATATGAAAGCTTAGCAGGTACCCTAGTGGCCCTGAGCGACCCATCTTGGGCGGTTCCTGACCTATTTACACTCCAGGGTTTGAGAGACAGAGAGAGAGAGATCAGTTCCGCTGAATCTTTCTAAAGGAGAATCGGTCAATCAGAAGCAAAGAAACATTCCAAGTTTAGATACACTATTGATTTGTTTATACGCTTGGCATAACTTCTTAGTTCTTTTTTCTTTGTGTTTCGTGCATCCTGTACGCTTTTTAATCCTCTAGCACCTATCAGGCCAGCATCTTTAGGGGGTAGTCTGCTGAGATTGATTTCCCACGGTTCACTGAAGCATCCCCTGGAGCAAAATCACAGTTTACCAAGCAGGGGTGGGATGAATCTAACAAGCTAGCTTGTAAAGGCAAACTCCAACCAGAAGGTGGCACTATTGCAAAACCAGTGCTGAGTGAAAAACCTAAATGCAATGCTTTTGATATAGGTACATCTTCTAGGATTTACTCACACGCACACACAAATAGATAGTGAATCAAAGTTTATATGGTTAAAAGAATTGAGAAACTTTTCCTCTCGTTAAGGGTAATTATAATGAAATTATAATTGAAAACTGAACACAGATTTGAAGTTTGCGACCACAACAGCATGCTTTCCTACGATATGTAATTTGCAGTTTACTTTCCACTGCAGCCAATTTTCTGCTGTAAATATTACAACCATTTAAGCAAAGCAGCAAATGCTTTTACATCCCTCACCATGTGCCAGAAATAGTTCCAAGCATCTTACACAAAATCAACTAATCTTTAGACTGGACCGCTGGTGAAACCACTCTTCTTCAGAGGACTTGAGTGAGGACCCTCTCTGGCTGTTTTTACCCAGTGCTCCACTCTCTGCTGACCTACATTCTAGCATCTGAAAATGAGCTTGGTCCATTAGGCTTGAAATGCTCTCAAAAACCTGGCCGCCAAGGTTATTTGGGGAAGTCACCTAATTAGAATCCACTTTCTTACATGTTCATTTCTTGCAAATTCACGACCATTTATTTCCCAGAAGTTCAGGTTTTCAGAACTCAAATCTGAAAATTTTTCATGCATTTTGACTAAGAACCTTAAAAATGTTCACGGACTTTGAGAAATTCCCCAAAAGTCCTGGGAATTTTTCTAAGGAAGTAATCACAGACGCAATCAAGATTTTGGTTTTGTAAGGTTTGTTATAGCATTGCTTATAAAAGCAAACCTTAGAAGCAATTTAAATGTTCAAAAATTGGGAATGGTTCCAAAAGTTTGGGTATATTCATTGAACTACGTACAAATCTGTTTGTACATAAGTTTTAAACTCTGAAAATGTGAACACTATGATGTTAAACGGAAAGTTCATATATGAAATTCTAAATACTGAAGAAGTCTAATTTTAATTTTGGTCATTGGCCTCTATTTCAGCACAGTGAAATAAGAATGCTTTTAATTATAATCAAAATCACAATGAGCTATCACTTCATGTCTGTTACGATGGCTATTATTAAAAAAAAAAAGATAAGTGTTGGCAAGGATGTGGAGAAATTACAACCCTTGTAGAGTCTTGATGGGAATGTCAAATGGTGTAGCTGCTATGGGAACAGTATAGAGGTCATGCAAGAAATTAAAAATAGAACTATCATATGCTCCCGCAATCCCACTTCTAAATATATATCCACAAGAATTGAAATCAGGATCTCAGAGAGATATCTGCCCTCTCACGTTCACTGCAGCATTATTCATAATAGCCAAGATACGGAAATAACCCAAATGTCCATCAACAGATGAGTGGAAAAAGAAAATGTAGCATATACATACAATGATATATTATTCAGCCTGAAAAAAGAAGGAAATTCTATCATTTTCATCAACATGGATGGACCTGGAAGATATTATGCTAAGGGAAATAAATCAGTCACAGAAGGACAGATATTGCCTAAGTCTTCTTATATGAGGCATCTAAAATAGTCAAAGGTATAGAAGTAGACAATAGAATGGTGGTTGCCGGGGGATGGGGGGAGGAGGACATGAGGCGTTGTTGTTCAGTGGGTATAAAGTTACAGTTAGACAAGATGAGTAAGTTCCAGAGATCTACTGTACAACACAGTGCCTACAGTTAATAATAAAGTACTGTGTACTCATAAATTTGTTAAGAGGGTAGATCTCATGTTAAATGTTCTTACCACACACACACACAAAGGATACAAGGAAACTTTGGGAGGTGATGGATATGTTTATTTCCTGGATTGTAGTGATGGTAACATAAGTGTATACGTATGTCCAAACTCACTAAATTATATACATAATGTGCAGTTTTTTGAATACCAATTATACCTCATAAGAATTTAAGGTATTAGATACTCAATATAACTCATACAAGTGGTGTAATACCAGCCAGAGAGGGAATACAAAGATCCGCTCTTTTTTTTATTGAGGTATAATTGACATATAACATTATATTAGTTTCAGGTGTATAAATAATGATTTGATATTTATATATACTGCAAAATGATCACCACAATATGTCTAGTTAACATCTGTCAACATACATATTTACAAAATTTTTTCTTGTTATGAGAATTTTTAAGATCTACTCTCTCAGCAACTTCAAATATGTAATACAGTATTTTTTTAAAAATTTTTTAAGGTATACTTTTTGGTGAGCAAGACTGGCCCTGAGCTAATATCTGCTGTCAGTCTTCCCCTCTTTTTTTCTCTCCAAGGCCCCAGTACATAGTTGTATATCTTAGTCGTAAGTTTGTCTAGCTCTTCTATGTGGGATGCCACCACAGCGTGTCTTGACAAGTGGTGTGTAGGTTTGCACTCAGGATCCGAACTGGCAAACGCTGGGTCTCCAAAGTGGAGCACACGACCCACTATGCCACCGGGCAGGCCCCTATAATACGGTGCTATTAACAATAGTCACCATGCTGTACATTACATTCCTGTGACTTGTTTATTTTGTAACTGGAAATTTGTACCACAAGGATCTACTCTTAATTATTTGGTTAGGGAATGCCATTATTCCGTGAGTATTTTTTATTGTGAGAATATCATTTCTATTCCTAGTAAATTCTGTTGAAATTGAATTAAGCATATTCTATTGAGGAATAGAACAAGGATAAAATATATTTTACCAGTTTTTCACTTGGCCATCTATCCTCAAATAACCAATTTTTGGAGGAATTTGTGTAGTTAATCCTTAGAGTTTGGTAGAGGTAATGGACATTCTAAAATTTTTATATGGTTCTTTAAATATCTCGTATCCATAATTTGTTTGGCAATCAAAATTTTTGGTGGGATATATATTCTCAGTGAGCACAGTTACTTAACTTTTCTTCATGTGAGTTATCCTGCTATTAATTTCACTGACTGAGATTTTCTAAATGAGTTTTGTCCTAACCATATTGCTGATTGGTTAAATATTCCAGGTTATTTAAGTACTATTCTACCATTCAGCAGAATCCAATTTTCCCTTTGGCTACTGTGACATTGTTTTTCACTTCTTTCTTTACATTATTAATCAGTTTGCAAATTTAAGGGTGGACATATTTAATTCTTTCCATTTATGTCAATTTTCTTCTTGGAATAAGAAACATTGTCTTCAAGGGTCATTTCACCTGCAACTCAAAATTTTGCTATTTGAATTAAGTTGAAATTCTTATGATAAGCTTTATGCCTCTTTACTTATTTCTTCCTATGCTGTTTCTTGACTAACCGTGCTATTCACTATGCTTATGTTACAAGAAATTCTATCTCCAGCATGATTTTCCATTCCAGTAAACCTTTTTAGTCTAATTCAGAGTAATGTGAATGTGAATGGGTAGAACTGACACTTATTAAGCACCTTCTACATACCAGATTCTGTCTCATACCGCTCTCTTGACTAAAATATGACTACCATATTGTGAGGGAGGCAAGGCAATCACATCCTTACAAATGAAGAAATGAGACTCAGAAGATAAGGTAACTTAACCAAAGTTCCACAGCCAGTAAGCAGCAGACAGAATTTACACTAGGGCTATCTGAATTTAAGTTTTTTCAGTAAAACGTGTTGCTTTTCTATACTATTCACTGTAATTTTTTTCTTTTTACTGGTTTGTGGGTAAACAATTACTGCTTTCTAAATGACCAAAATAAATTAAAATGAAATTAGAAATTGAGAAAAAGTGGAATGGATAGAATTTAATTCAAACTGAGAGTCTTATGGAGTAAATTCAGGAGTTCCTCAGCCAGAAATTCAGAGGAACGAACAGTGAGTCCAGGATCTCTGGAGGTTGTTCAGAGCAGCTTCAGTTTGTTCTTAGAGTTGCTTCACAAAGAAAGAATCTTCTAGTGGCTGAGACAAAAGAAAAGAAGACTACTCTGCCTGGCTGAATAGTGTATTAAATTCACAGCCCTGGATTCCTCATACTGTATGACACTAAACATAAAAGTGAAGTTTCCTGAGAATAGGGATCATCTTTCTCTGCCTGATGGAACACTTGGCCCATGGTAGACACTCTGTCAATATTTGTTGAAAGGCCAGGGCTGGCCCTGTGGCCAAGTCGTTGAGTTTGCTCTGCTTCAGCGTGGTTAAGTTTGGCTGCCCAGGGTTTCACTAGTTTGGATCCTGGGTGCAGACTTAGCACCACTCATCAAGCCATGCTGAGGCGGCATCCCACATAGCAGAGCCAAAAGAACCTACAACTAGAATATACAACTAGGTACTGGGCGCCTTTGGGGAGAAGAAGAAGGAAAAAAAAAATATTGGCAACAGATGTTAGCTCAGGTGCCAACCTTTAAAAAAAACAAAACCAAAATTGAAAGGTCTGACACTGTGAACAGCTCTAAATGAGATGTTTAGGATGTCCCATTATGGGTGATAATAGAGAAAACTAGGGGTCTAGATTTCAATTCCAACTTTGTTGCTAATAATAACTACCATTTGCTGAACAGTTACCATGTACTGAGTAAAGTGCTCTTGCCTTATGTGCAGCCTCTTACTCAGGGTAAAGCATTTTCTGTGGACAGCTGGACTATCCGGTTAGAGGAGAATAACATTGGCAGTGGTGGCACATTCTCTTCTCTATGAACTCTAAGCATCAAATAAGTATGATATGACCCCTGTAGCTTTGAAACCATTGCCATTACAAAAGCCATCCCTTTGTCACCCAGCCTATGGTATTTTGTTAATAGCATCCTGAACAGACTAAGACAAAGTTCCTTTTGACAACAACATAACCTAGCCCATCATGCTAGAGCAGTCTACTGTATAATCCACACAAAACATCCTGTTGGCTTGGACAAAAGAGTTAGCAGTGGAGGTAATGAGAAATTGTCAGCTTCTGGGTGTATTTTGAAGACAGAGTCAACATGTTTTGCTAATGAATTGGATGCACGATAAAAGAGTGAGGAGACAGGGAAGATTTCAAGAGTTTTGGTCTCAGCAACTAGAAGCATGAAGTTTCCAATAACTGAGAAGGGGATCACTGGAAGAAGAAGGTTTGGAGAAGATCAGCAATTATGCTTCAGAGCATGTGAAGTTTGATATTCCTATTAGATAACCAAGTCAATATCAGAATTGGATACCAAACAGACAGATGGAATTTAGGAGAGAAAGCCAGGTTGGCAATTCAAATTTTGGAATCTTCAGCAGGTAGACAACACTGAAAGTCATGCAAGAAGTTCTCATCATCAAAGGAGGTAAGTGTAGATAGAAGAGAGAAGTTCGAGGACTGGGTCCCAGGGCAAGTGCCAGTTCAGAGGTCCGGAGAAAGGGAGGAACCAGCAAAGAAGACTGAAGCCCTGAAACAGGAAAACAAGAAGGAGAAAACCAAACAAAGTTCTTGCTTTGAAATGAAACAAAGAAAGTCTATCAGAGGAAGCAGCATTCAGCTAGGTCAAATATGGCTGATAATTGTCTAGTAAAAAGATGAGAATCAACTTTCCCATTTACCAGTGTGGAGGTCCTTGAATGAGCAGTTTCAAAGGTAGGTAAAAAACCCTACTCCAGGTGGATTCTTAAAAAAATGGGAGGAATTGAGAGAGAGTGATGTCAGCATCAAGGCAGAGAGAGCTGTTCCCTTAGTATCTCTCCCCTAAGATACAACAATAAAAGGACATTCATTAACCAGCAGAGGACATCACACAACACAATGGACATCTGAGAGACCCCACAGCCATGTATCTGAAGGTAGGGGTACTGGATCACCCAGGAAGCAGTGGGAGGAGGGAAGCAGATCTCCCCCTCCCCAGGGGCAGCAATCTAGGGTGTGGGACCTCTTGTAGCAGCCAGCATGCAGCTCTGAGAGGACACAAGGGAAAAGACAGCCCTCAGTGGGAATGCTTCTGCTCTCGGAGTTTCTTCCCAGCCCATGGGAATGCTCCACACAGAGGCAGCTCAGTCAGTGTGGGGGCGCACCCACCAAGATGAGCAGCCCAGGTGGGCCACCATTAAATGCAGAGAGGGAGCGTAGGTGGGAAAGAAAGAGCTCCCTCTCCCCAATCTTGCCTGGCACATGAGCTCAGCTGGTCAGCCAGGACAGGGCATCCCTGCCAGAATGCCTGCACCTTTGTGCATGAAGCAGCAGCTGCCAGACTCTGAGAGCCTATCGGCACAACTCCCAATGGATAGGTACAATGCCAGGGGACATGGCAGGCTCAAAAAACACAGCTCCTGCCCTCCAAGTGGTGGCAGGTGGAACCTGCAACCAGATACTACCACTATGCTCTGGCAAAGGTCCATCCTGTCAAACAGCATGAAGAAATACATTAACACTCCAGACCAGGAGGAACATGACAGGTGCCCAGAAATCAACCCTGAAGTTACAGAAATTTACAATTGAAATGACAGAGCATTCAAAATAGCTATAATAAAGAAATTCAATGAGTTACAAGCCAACTCAGAAAGACAGTTCAATGAACTCAGGAATGAAATTAATGAGAAGAGGGAATTCTTCACAAAAGAGATTGAAACTATAAAACAAACATCCAAACAGAAATGCTGGAGATGAAGAAAACAATGAATGAGACAAAAAAACTATCTAGAAGCCTTAAAAAACAGAGCTGACATTATGGCAGGCAGAATTAGTAATTTAGAAGATAGTAATATAGAAATGCTTCAGGTAGAGGAAGAAAGAGAACTAAGACTAAAAAGAAATGAAGAAATTCTCTGAGAAATATCCAACTCAATTAGGAAATGAAACATGAGGATTATAGGTATTTCAGAGGGAGGAGAGAGAAAGGAGCAGAGAGCTTGGTCGAAGAAATAATAGTTGCAAACTTCCCAGAACTTCTCCCCCACAAACCTGGGGAAGAAGCTGGAATTATAGGTAAATGAAGCTAATAGAACTCCTAATTACATCAGTGTAAAAAGACCTTCTCCAAGGCATATATTAATAAAACTGGCAAAAATCAATGACAAAGAAAAAATATTAAGGGCAGCAAGGGAGAAGAAATTAACCTACAAGGGAACCCCTGTGAGGCTTTCAGCATATTTCTCACCAGAAACCTTATAGGCTAGGAGAGAGTGGAATGATAGATTCAAAATTCTGAAAGACAAAAACCCTCAGCCAAGAATACTCTATCCAGTGAAACTATCCTTCAGATACAATGGAGAAATAAAAAACTTTCCCAGATAAACAAAAGCTGAGGAGTATATCACCACAAGACATCCCCTTGGGAGATGATCAAGAAGGTCCTCATACCTGAAATAAAAAAAAGAAAAGGTTTAAAAAGCCTTGAGAAAGGATACAGATAAGCAGACAAAATCAGAAAATTGCAGCTCTCTATCAGAACAGGTTAGCAAAAAATTATAACATTAAAGATAAAGGGAAGGAAAGCATCAAAAATAACTATAATCAGTTCATTTTAATCACAAACTCACAACACAAAACAGAATAACTTGTAACAACAATAACTTAGGCAGGGAAGAGGAAAGGGATGGAACGTGCTTAGGCTAAGGAGAGAAGAGGCTATCAGAAAATGGACTATCTCATCTACAAGATCTTTTATATAAACCTCATGGTAACCATTAAACAAAAAATCAGAACAGAGACACAAATGATAAATAAAGAGAAAACTGAGGGACTGGCCCCATGGCCAAGTGGTTAAGTTCACTTGCTCTGCTTTGGCAGCCCAGGGTTTCACCAGTTCAGATCCTTGGCATGGACCTAGCATTGCTCATCAAGCCATGCTGAAGCAGTGTCCCACACAGCAGAACCAGAAGGACCTACAACTAGAATATACAACCATGTCCTGTGGGGCTTTGGGGAGAAGAAGAGAAAGAAAATTGGCAACAATGTTAGCTCAGTTACCAATCTTTAAAAAAAAAAGTCAAGTAACTTTAAGAAAAAAAAAAGAGAGAGAAAACCATCAAAGAAAATCACCGAACTGTACCGGCAGTCAGAAATACACATGATAAGAAACAAGGGAAATACAGAACAACCAGCAAACAAGAGGTAAAATGGCATTATTAAGCCCTCATATGTTAACAATCACTCTAACTGTAAATGGATTGAATTCTCAAATCAAAAGATACAGTGTGGCTGGATGGTTTAAAAACAAGACCCAACAATATGCTGCCTCCAGGAAACATGTCTCAGCTCTAAAACAAACATGACCTCAGAGTGAAGGGATGGAAAATGATACTCCAAGTAAATGGCAAACAAAAGAAAGCAAGTGTTGCCATACTTGTATCAGACAAAGTAGACTTCAAGATAAAAAAGACTATGAGAGACAAAGAGAGGCAGTATATAATGATAAAAGGGACATTCCACCAAGCAGACATAACACTTATAAATATATATGCACCCAACACAGGAGCACCAAAGTGCATAAAGCAACTATTAACAGACCTAAAGGGAGAAATTAACAGCAACACGAAAATAATAGGGGCCCTCAACACCCAACTTACACCAAAGGACAGATCATCCAGACAGAAAGTCAACTAGGAAATAGTGAAATTAAATGAAAAACTAGGCCAGATGGACTTACTGGATATATATAGAACACTCTATCCAAAAACAGCAGAATACCAATTCTTCTCAAGTGCCCATGGAACATTCTCGAAGATAGACCATATTATGGGAAACAAGGTAAGCCTCAGTAAATTTAAGAAGATTGAATAATATCAAGCATGTTTTCTGACCATAATGCTATGAAACTAAAAATCAACTACAAGAGAAAAGCTGGGAAAGTGACAAATACATGGAGACTAAACAACATACTCCTGAAAAACAAATGAATCAATGAAGAAATTAAAGGAGAAATCAGAAAATATCTGGAGACAAATGAAAATGAAAATACACCATACCAACTCATATGGGATGTAGCAAAATCATCATAAGAGGGAAATTCATAGCAATATAGGCCCACCTCAACAAATAAGAAAAATCTCAAATAAGTAATCTTAAACTAAACCTAACAGAATTAGTAAAAGAACAAACAAAGCCCAAAGCCAGCAGAAGGAGGGAAATAATAAAAATTAGAGCAGAAATAAATCAAATAGAAACTAAAAAAACAGAAAGGATCAATGAAACTAAGAGCTGATTCTTTGAGAATATAAACAAAATTGACAAACCCTTAGCCAAACTCAGTAAGAAAAAAGAGAGAAGGCGCTAATAAATAAAATTAGAAATGAGCAAGGAGAACTTACAATAGATATCACAGAAATACAAAAGATTATAATAGAATACTATGAAGAACTAAATGCCAACAAATTGGACAATCTAGAATAAATGGATAAAATTCTTAGACTCAAACACATTCGCAAAACTGAATCAAGAAGAAATAGAGAATCCAGAAGAGAATCTGAATAGACAAATCACAATTAAAGAGATGGAAATAGTAATCAAAAACCTCCCAAAAATTAAAGTCTAGTACCAGACAGCTTCTCTGAAGAATTCTACCAAACACTCAAAGAAGATTTAATACCTATCCTTCTCAAACTATTGCAAAAAATTGAAGAAGATGGAAAATTTCCTAACTCAATCTATGAGGCCAACATCATGGTAATCCCAAAACCAGACAAAGTTAACACAAAGAAAGGAAATTACAGGCCAATGTTGCTGATGAACATAGATGCAAAAATCCTCAAAAAAATATTGGCAAACCAAATACAGCAATACATTAAAAGGATCATACACCATGATCAAGTGGGATTTATACAAGGGACTCAGGGATGGTTCAGCATCCACAAATCAATCAATGTGATACACCACATTAACAAAATGAGGAATAACAATCGTGCTTATCTCAGTAGATGCAGAGAAAGCATTTGACAAGATTCAACATCCATTTATGACCAAAAAAACTCTCAATAAAATGGGCGTAGAAGGAAAGTACCTCAATATAATCAAGGCCATATATGACAAACTCACAGGCAACATCATACTCAATGGTGAAAAACTAAAAGCCACGCCTCTGAGAACAGGAACAAGACAACAGTCGCCACTCTTACTCTACATAGTACTGGAGGTTTTGGCCAGAGTAATTAGGCAAGAAAAATAAATAAAAGCTATCCAGATTGGCAAGGAAGAAGTGAAACACTCGCTGTTTGTAGATGACATGATTCTATATATGGAAAACCCTAAAGAATCCATGAGAAAACTGTTAGAAATAATGAACAAGTACAGCAAAGTTGCAAGGTATAAAATCAACTTGCAAAAATCAGTTGCATTTCTATACTCTAATAATGAACTAACAGAAAGAGAACTCAAGAAGACAATCTTGTTTACAATTGCAAGAAAAAGAATAAAATATCTTGGAATAAAGAGGTGAAAGACCTATGCACTGAAAACTATAAGACATTATTGAAAGAAATCAATGATGATACAAAGAAATGGAAAGATATTCCATGCACGTTGATTGGAAGAATAAACATAGTTAAAATGCCCATATTATCCAAAGCAATCTACAGATTCAATGCAATCCAAATCAGAATCCCAACGACATTCTTCATGGAAATAGGACAAAGAACCTAAAATTTGCATGGAGCAACAAAAGATCCTGAATAGCTAAAGCAATCTTGAGAAAAAATAACAAAGCTGGAGGCATCACAATTCCAGACTTCAAAATATGCTACAAAGCTATAATAATCAAAACGGCATAGTACTGGTACAAAAACAGACACACAGATCAATGGAACCAAATTGAAAGCCCAGAAATAAAACCACACATCTATAGACAGCTAATCTGCGACAAAGGAGCTAAGAACATACAGTGGAGAAAGGAAAGTCTCTTCAATAAACAGTGTTGGGAAAACTGGACAGCCAAGAGCAAAAGAATGAAAGTACACCATCATCTTTTGCCATACACAAAAATGAACTCAGAATGGATTAAAGGCTTAAAGGTAAGGCATGAAACCATGAAACTCCTAGAAGAAAATATAGGCAGAACACTCTTTGATGTCAGTCTTAGAAACATCTTTTCAAATACCATGTCTACTCAGGCAAGGGGAACAAAAGAAAAAATAAACAAATGGGACTACATCAGACTAAAAAGCTTCTGCAAGGCAAAAGAAACTTGGAACAAAATGAAAAGTCAACTCACCAACTGGGAGAAAATATTTGCAAATCATATATCCAACAAGGGGTTAATCTCCAAAATACATAAAGAATTCATGCAACTCAACAACAAAAAAACAAACAAGCTGATCAAAAGATGGGCAGAGGATATGAACACACATTTTTCCAAAGAAGATATACAAATGGCCAACGGGCACATGAAAAGATGTTCAACATCACTAATTTTAGGGAAATGCAAATCAAAACTACATTTAGATAGCATCTCATACCTGTCAAAATGGCTATAATTACCAAGACAAAAAACAACAAATGTTGGAGAGGATGTGGAGAAAAAGGAACCTTCATACACTGCTGGTGGGAATGCAAACTGGTGTAGCCACTATGGAAAACAGTATGGAGAGTTCTCAAAAAATTCAAAAATCAAAATACCATACAACCCAGCTATTCCACTACTTGGGTGGAATACTTCGATATTTATCCAAATAACTTGAAATCAACGATTCAAAGAGCACCCTTACACACCCCTATGTTCATTGCAGCATTATTCACAATAGCCAAGACATGGAAGCAACCCAAGTGCCTGTCGACTGATGAATGGATAAAGAAGATGTGCTATACATATATACAATGGAATACTACTCAGCCATAAAAAAAGACAAAATCATCCCATTTGCAACAACATGAATGGACCTTGAGGGTATTATGTTAAGTGAAATAAGCCAGACAGAGAAAGACAAACACCGCATGATTTCACTCATATGTAGAAGATAAACAAACACATGGATAAAGATAACAGATTAGTGGTTACTAGAGGGGAAGGGGGTTGGGGGCTGGGCATAAGGGGTAAAGGGGTACATATATATGGTGGCTGACAAATAATAATGTATACCTGAAATTTCACAATGTTATAAACTATTATGACATCAATAAAAATAATTTTTAAAACTGCAGCAGAAAACAAAATGGGAGAAATTAAATTGGAGACAAGAAATAGAGAAAAGTGGCAAAGCTTAAAATTGTGTCCATGGCAAAGGACATATCTACGGGGTGCAGCTCCCATAACACAGAGCAGGCAGAGAAGGGTGGATTTGAACCTGAGAGGCAGTACGTTGATAACTGGCACACTACCCAGTGGAATAAAAAATCTTAAACAAACTTTTCAGTGTTAATTCCCTGCACTGCAGAGATGTCTTAGAACCACAGCAAATCAGTACAGTTGAGCACAGTTCCCCAAACTTCTTCCTCATGAGAAGAATCACTTGGATCTTTGTTAAAAATGCAGATTCTCATGGACCTCCCCTAAAGGTGCTGATTCAGTAGGTCTGAGGCAGAACACCTGTAATCTGTATTTTTAACAAGAATGCGGGATAATTCAGATCAAGACTTAAGAGAATTCTCACTTTGTCACCCCAAATGCTACCACCCCGGTGTATGTGGCTGTGTGTGCAAATGCACACAGAGTGATTTTTATCATTTGTCCTCCATTTGTCATTCTTTTATTAAAGGAAAAAAGAATATTTCCGTAAGATTGGAGACATATTTTGTTAAAAAAAACTAAATTCTGGAAAGAGTAAAAACTTATCTCTCTATATTATGTTTCGCAGGCTGTGGGGTAAATTGTTTGATCTATTCACCTCAAGGAAACAGGCTTATAAGGTCTCTTTACCATATGCCTTAAATTGACTTTTAAAACAATTTCTTGAAACTAAATAATCCTTTAAAAAAAGGAAGTTTCCTACTTTGTCTAAGCCTTAACTTTAGGTATTGAGGTGCCAAATGATATGACCAGCCCAGTGCATTTGGTCTCTACTACATACCGGCTATGCTATAATAATAGCAATTATTTATGGCCCCTGTGGAAGTTACTTGCCCTTATTTGACACTGTTAAAACACTCCGATTTGTGACTGAGGACACTGAGGTCTTATTAAATGTCCTGAAGCCAATTAATGGCAGAACTAGTCCTGGAAGGCAAGATACTTCAACTTCTAAGTGCTTTTACTAGCATATTCTCTGCCTCTCTTGTTCAACGCAGGATACTCTGGGTCATCATTAGGATTCACCTATAACTAGAATCTTAAGCATAACATGTTTGTCTGGCACTGCAAGTTTGGGCAGATGAATGGGACTTATAAAATCCCACTCAGGTGCTGCAGGTGATGACAGACACAGTTAGGCAGATGCAGGCCTGCACCCATCGAGAGACCCAGAACTCTGAGGTACCTCCTGAAGTGAACCAATAGAGGGTAGGAACCACCCTTGAACAATTCCCGCATTGCACCACTTAGTTCGTGTCTGTCAACACAAGCATGATTTACTTTCATAGAATTCAGTGGGAGGATGTTTTTGCTAACTACCATGTATCAGGAATTGGGGCGAAACAAAATAAGTACCATACGCTCTGTTCTAGTTAAAGCTCTTTTGATTAAGTAAGAGAAAATTCCACAGAATATCAAGCAAGAATGGTTTATATAAGATATGGGGGAATCACAAATCAACCCCAAAAGCTCAGCGGTTTGGGCTTTTCTGAGAATAGAACGGTCAAGTTGTTCTGGATTAAAGCGGGCTCTTAGGTCCCCAGCAGCGGGCCCTGGGAATCCAGCTTTCAAGAGCCTCGCTCTAATGCTCCACTGCACACTGCCTGCCCACCTGCTTCTTTCATCCTCCTCAGGTCAGGAGTCCACGCCTTGTCCCATCATCAACAGCTGGAAAGGAGGTGGGTTACATCCCGGCTGCCCACTGAGCGGGGACTGTGGGCTGAATCCCTCCAGGTATGGGAGGGAGACTAATAGAAGCTAGACTTAGAAATCTGACTTATCAGAACTAAAGTAAATGAAGATTCTTATGGACTGAGAGGTTTATGTTTTGGAAACAACGGTATGAGCAAGGAAGTACCCATTTCCAACTTCACAAACAAGAGATTTTAAAACAAGCTCACATGGTTAAATAAATGATGGTACAACCAAAGAAATAAATAGCATGCAGGTATTAAAAATTCTACTTACTAATACTCATCAGGAAAAAGAGTAAAGTAAAAAAACGAGGTGCAGGACAGTGCAGTATATTACCTTTGTGTAAAAAAGGAGAGAGGAATTATACATATATACACACATACATGTGCACGTGTGTGTACATATATATATATACATAGAGAGAGAACCGTAGCGTACATATACAAATACACACACATGCGTGTATATACACACATATACACACACACACATGTTCTTTTTACATGTACAACATTTCTGGAAGGATGTACAATTCAAAGAAGTCTAGAGATTTTTACACACTTCCAGATGAGATGTTTCTATGTACCTATGGTAATAGAAAGTATAATGTTACTCTATTTTCCTATTATTTTTCTTTTGTCACCTATAAGAACACTAAAGAAATAAAGCTGGAGAGACTATGCAATCAGTAATAACCAAATAGTGTGCAAACTTGAAGGTTAAAATAAATTAGGCTAATGCACAAAGATTTGAGAACTTATTCTGTGTTTGTGAGAAACAATTGGCCATTTTAGAACACAATTCTTTACTCAAGGAGGACACAGTGTAGCTCAACTATTTATTGAGCACATACATGCTGGGTGGTATGGAGTAGACAGAACTGTCAGAGCTTAGCAGTCACAAGCTGCCCCTTCTCTTTCTAAACCACAAGATGTATGTATTTCTAGCTCCTCTCAGGCGACCTGGAGTATTTGCTGTCCTGTTTCTCCCCCTAGGTGGTCACTCAGGAGTAGATGCCCCTCACCGTCCATCCAGCAGTTCATACAAGGATACTGACCATGGAGGAGGAGAACATTTCTGTTCTGGATGTCACATTACCAATCTTTCACCAGAGTGAAACATACTGAACATCAAAGGCGTTGTAGTAGTAATTAAGACTATTCAAATATCCTGGTTATTGTTCCCTGGGACACATGACAGAACTGTGTTTCTCTGCCCCCTTGAAGGTGGGCACGCCCCTGGGACTTGCTGCAGGCAATGAATTGTGTGAGCAGAAGTGATGGAAGCTCTACGAGCCGGTGCATGCTTCCCCACGTTCTCATTTCCCTGCAGTTGTGACCAGCAACATTTCAGATAGTGCCTGCTCCTTCAACCCAGATTCAGGAATGAGAAGAACTTGGAGTAGAGCCTCCAGCTGACCTGGAATGGAGATGAAGCATGAGGGAAAAATGTCTTTTATATCACTGAAATTTGGGCTTGCATGTTGCCATAGTGTAGCCTGGACTATTCTGATTGACAATCGGGTTCTAAGAAGTTCTCTACAGAAAATTCAGTGAATGTAGCTGGAGAAGGCTATGGAGAGGGGCGCAGAATTGGGCCTTGTGCCGGTGACTGAGCTCCCTCATCTGTTTGTGCTCTGCACAGAGGGAAGCCTCACCGCCTACGCCCTCCCCACCCGCTTCCCAGGACATACCATCCCGCCTGCACAAATCAATCCCAATCCGCCTCAGGCTTTTTATCCTTCTCTAAGTCTACAGGATCCAATGTCCTCTGGAAGTCAATGGATTTACTGTTCTGCCCAGTTTCTACTGATTCTGCAGAGGGAAGTTGTGGCCCTCTGGTCCCAATGGCAGCTGGTCAGAGCTGTCAGGAAGGGAGAAAGGGCAGCTCTAGTCCCATAGATGAGAGGAAAATGGTGAGAGACTTTCACTATGGCTTGTGGCTTCTTCACCTCCACCAAATACCTGAAATTAAACACATCTCACCATTTCAGGCATTAATTTCCTTCAAAGGCACCTATCTTTCCTATATAAGAAATTCCTATTTCTCCTATTTATATAACTGACTCAATTTCTTCTCAAATGACAACCCCAGCTTTATTATGCTAAGAGCACATGTCCCCTCTCTGCCCCGGGGGACATTTAAAAAACTTTCTTCTATTAACTGACAATAAAATGCACCATTTTGAAATTGATTCGCATTTCCCCCTCTCTAACTACAAAGAAAGGGAGCTCCTCTCTTTCCCATGCAAACCAGGAAACTGAAGTCCAGAGAAGTTCATTGTCTTGTCTAAAATGGCAAGCCAAGACAGAGTGAGGACTAAATCTCAGATCTCCAGATTCCTAAAGACAGCTCTCATCTAGCTCCCAACACAGACTTCTACACGGGCTTAGACGCAAGGCCTCCTGACATTGCCCATGGCCGTCACAGTTTTAATTTTTCAGGATTTTTCCCACTTCCCTTGTAATTCTGTATAGCTGTCTGGCCTCTCATTAGCAAACTCTCTCAAAACAAAGAATGTATCAGTGATGTTTCTCATACATACTAATTCTGGATGTTCATACAGCTCATATATACTAGTTTATAGATATACTGATGAGCAAGGATTGGCTCAGAACCCAAGGGATAAGTGGAAACTTAGCTATGAAAAGATAATAGAGGGACCCTGGATGGGATATTTATTAGGTAAATTTGCCCAAAAGTGATAGATTTTTAAAAATATGTTTATTTATTTTTTTTAGGAAGATTAGCCCCGATCAAACATCCACCACCAATCCTCCTCTTTTTGCTGAGGAAGACTGGACCTGGAAACTGAGTGCTGCTCAAATCTTCTATAGATTTACTGATTTGTCTTTGGTCTGCAGGTTTTATCAGTTTTTAGGAAAGCATGATAAATTTCCATTACAATTGCAGATCTTTTTCCTCATTTAGTACTACCTACTTTTGCTTTACATATTTTGGTTCACATTAATTTAGAACCATTTTATTAATTATTATAAATATTTCATTATTAAATGCCAATTTTTAGCTCTATTAATGCTTTCTGCCCCAACATTTACTTTAAGATTGGTAAGCCTCTCCAGCTTTCCCTTGGTTAGAGTTTGTTTGCTGTATCTTCTTCTACTGTCTTCTCAGTGGTCACAAATATGCACCCTTGACTTATCAGAGTCTGAGCTTTTACTTTCATCCACTTTCCAGACAATGACATTTACTTAATTTTAATTCCATTTATCATCTCTCTCAATTATTTGCTATTACTGTTAGGTATTTTACTTCTAAATTTAATTCTAAATTTTAAAGCTCACAATACATTAATATTATGGTTGTTTCTGAAGTCAATATTAATGTAGATTTACCCACATATTTACATTTTCTTTGCTCTTCATTCTTTCTTGCATTTCCAACATTGCATCTGGATCATTTTTATTTTGCCTTGGAATTTCCTTTTTCCCTCTACTGGTGACACATTCTCTCACTTTTGTGTCTCTGTAAGTGTGTTTAAAACATCTTCATTCTTGAAGGATGCTTTTGTTACCCACAGAATTCTGGGTTGGCAATTATTTTCTTTCAGCACTATTTCACACTATTATGTGCCTAGATGTGAACTTCTTTTTATTTATACTGCATATAGGGGTCATAGGACTTCTTGTGTGTGTGTGTGTGTGTGTATACATATATATATAAATATAGCTTGATGCCTTTGATCACTTTTGGCAAATTCTCATAAATTACTTCTTCAAATATTTCTTCTACCCCATTCTCTCTCTCATTTCCTAAAAGCTTGTTGGAACTTCTATTAGTTCTTTGACTCTTTTCCTCTCTTCTGTGTTTTTATTCTTTTATCTCTGTAGGTATTTTCAAGTGTTTTCTTCCAACCTGCTTGCCAGCACAATAACTCTCCCTGTGGCTATATCAAATAAGCTATTAAATTCATTCACTGAGGTCTTGTTTTGTTTCTGTATTTCTAAGTTCTGGAATTTCTGTTTGGCTATTTTTCCAAATCTGCTGTAGTCTTTATTTTTACACTTAGTCGTTCGCTGCCAAAATTCTCTACCTTATCTTCTTAAATATAGTGAACATAGGTATTTTAAAGTATTTTGCTTCTGCCAGGCACCACTAGCAGAGTAAGTCTCAACCTTGGCTGCCCATTACAATAAAGTGAAGAGATATAAAGCATCCTAATGCCTTGGCTAAATCCCAGATTGATGAAATAAGAATCTCTGGAAATTTCTAGGCGCAGATAGCAATATTTTTAAAGTTCCCCAGGGGATTCCAACCAACAGCCAAAACTGAGAATCTTTGCCTTAGTCCAAGTTCAGAAATTAATATTACTTACAATGGGGCTGTCCTTGCAAGGGCTAGTCTCAGTCTACTTTCAATTCATTCCTTCTTCTAGGGTGCAGTACTTTGTGGTCTCAACCCAAAACATGCGAAGTTTACCGTGGCTGCCCTCTCCTGACAGGCCCTGGACTCAACTTCTGCACTGATAGCCCTGGAGGTCTGGGGGGAAAAAGACCTCTCAGCCTCTCCACTACATCTTTAAGAACTGGCAAATCCCCGAAAGGCAAAGCTGTCCCAAATGGTAGCATCAAGTCTCTGAGTTTGCATCTGCTCCAGAAATTCTTCACCACACTGTTAGCTCTCTACAAGAAGATATTTTTCAAGAAGATATTTATCCTTTTTTTTTGGTGAGGAAGATTGGCCCTGAGCTAACATCTGTTGCCAATCTTCATCTTTTTGCTTGAGGAAGATTGTCACTGAGGTAACATCTGTGCCAATCTTTCTCTATTTTGTATGTGGAATGCTGCCACAGCACGGCTTGATGAGCAGTGTGTAGGTCCGCACCCAGGATCTGAACCTTTTGAACTCCCAGCTGCTAAAGCAGAGTGTGCCAACTTAACCACTATGCCACTGGCCAGCCCCCAAGTGGATATATTTCTATGTTGTTCAGTTTTTCTCATTATTCTTACCAGGAGTCTTCGTCCAAATTGCCTAGTTTGTCATTTTATTACTGAAAGTTCAAGTACCTGGAACTTGGTGTTATATAGCTTAATTTGGTTTGAAGGTAGAAAGAATAGAAAGTGGGAGGATAGCAAGGATAACTTCAAGTATTCAGAGTCATAGAAGTCTTAAGGCTAAATGGATATATATGTATTTATATAAATTGGCAGAGTGGATATTTATCATGATTTGTTGGCATCTTTTGAAAAGCCTTCCTATGATTATAGAATTTCCCACATTATCCTGCCTGTCCATGTAAGAAGTCAGAACTTAATCTTCCTCCTTCACAGCTAGGCATAGACATGTCACTTAAGCTTTGCCAAATCCCCTCGCCCATCTGCCTTTGCCCTGTAAAAACGGCTAAGGAAGCAGTCGTATTTGGTAGGAATGGCAATGACGGCTTTTGCCTTTAGGGGGCAGCAGTGGTGAATGTTTAAGCATCTGGACCGCAGTTTCTTTGGTGTGAGCTATTTTAGTCCTGGTCCTTTGAGAAGCAGCAGACGCCAAGACTGGCTAAACAATCAAGGATTCTATAGGGAGAAATGCTTGTGCAAAGTGAAATAGTCAAGAGTCCACATAAGGCTGGGAGAGTCATCAGGCCGCGATGCAAGTCTGACCCTGAGTAAAGAAGAGAGAAACGAAGGTTGGATGGAAGCGTCCTAGATTACCATGCCGTCTAGGAAAGTCTTGGCAAGCCCCTTGCTCGGGAGTCCTCGAGTCTAAATCGGCTGTCAAAGGAGTTCCCCGTCTCGCAGGAACAGTTGGGCCCGGGCGTTCCTACTGCACTCAGTTATTGCCTAGTAGCCGCCCACGGGAGGAGGGGCCTCACTGCAAAAGCTGCGCAGGATTTCAAAGCCCAGCCCTTAGTTCACGCTGCTTTCACAGCCCCTACACAGATTTGGAAACTTGATTGAAAAATATTCTCTAAATAATATGGTGCTGCAATAGTTGCAAAAGAGGTGACTCACGGGAAGCTATTCAAAGCTGTTGCCTCTCACCGCCCCTCTGCGCTGGCCTCAAACCGGCCAGGTGATGGGAAAGCGGGGTGAGCATCAAGAACACCGGCTCTGCGCTTCCTGCTTTGAACAATGCTGTGTGGGAGGTTTCGTGAACCCGGCCTATTATTGTACCCCAGATAGGGTGACTGACGCCTTGGTCTAGTGACCCTGTTGTGTCCTCTCCTCCCTTTCCTCCTCCCATTCCTAAACCCTTGTTTTATTTATCTATATCGTCATTGTTTCTTCCAAGTATCCTCTACTTGTTTTCTTCCCACATCCAAAAGAACTGACAAGGTGTTTGCCCAGTTGCACAAACTGACTTAGCATTGAAAGGTTTCCCTTGGCTGAGACAGTCACTAAATCAAGGGAAGAAGAGATGTAAACACATAATGTGGAGAATACTATGACTTAAAGACAAAGAGTAAAGGACTTCATATTGACAAAGTGGTTTCAGGGCTTACATAAAATAGTGGTCTTCAAACCGGGGTACAAAGTCAGATAATTTCAACACAGTCAATTTCCAGACGCTCAAATGTCATTTCTACTCTTTTCTAAACTTATCTGCTTGACCACGTGCCTGTGGTGGAAGGACACACCTACTCTCCTCCGCTCCTATTTCGCAGCTAGGTCGTGCACTTCTCAGATAAAAAGGCATCTAATTATTGTGCACGTAGCTTCTAGGGCATCAAATAAAGGGACGATTTGAAATAGTCAGTAAAACCTTCTTTAACCAAAGTCCAATGACATGCATCTTTTTAAGTGCTGCATTTTCAATACAAATCTTTTTGTTCCGTAATTTCTAATCAAAATTTAAGATTTATTCATGTCGTTTTGATCAACTTTCCAGTCATTTAAAGATAACTTAATCCAAAAGAAAAACTTTACCACTTTGATTCCAGGAAAATTTTAAAAATTAAATATTAACATACATATTTTTGTTGCAGATGATCAATGATCAGTAAAACTTTCCATTATAAATGTAAACTACATTAGGATAAAATTCTGTGTAGAATGGAAATAAAATTTCAAGAAGAAATAGTGATGTAAAAGGTCTGACTGATTTTAAACGGAATATGTTCAAGTATTTTATAAATAGACAATGGTAGGTATCAGGGTAACATTCCACTAGCTATAATTAAATGAGTGATGTAAAAGTTTCATTAAAGAATGCCAATATTTATAATACGCCAGATACTAATCTTTTATATTTTCTTAAGCTTATGATGACAAATTTCAAATGTTATCTTAAAACTGTACAAGAGGATAATTTTTCTAAAACATTTTTATGGAATCTGTAAACAAAAAAAATTTTGAAGAACACTGTTACAGGAGTCTAATAAAATTAAAGCCCGCCACTTGGTTTCATAATGAACAGTTCATTCCGAACCCAATCATTGGATACTTTGGCAAGGGAGCACAATTGGCATGCTAGAAAATACTGGGAAAATACTGTGAGAACACAAATCCAGCTTTTTAACTAAGTGGTTTCGTGACCCACGGGAGTCAGTTAACCTGTCTACCTTTGTTTCTTCATCTGTAAAATGAAGTGATTGGACTAAGGTTCATTTGAAACTGGGAGCTATTCCATTCTGTCACTATAAGCTCTACATTGAGTATCTTCTGAGAGTTTGTCTTTCTCTTTTCTTCTCGTCAATTTGAAGTTCTTGTCTAGGGGTAACATAAACACAGTTGGGAATAGAAAGGAAAACAACTATTCTCCTTTTCCTCTCCACTAAAGGGAACAGGCTTCTCTAAGACTTATGACATGAATAAATGGCCAAGTAATCAATTAAAACCACTGCACAGCCATTATAGTAACATTTGAGACTTCACAGAGGATCTCTTAAATCCTGTGTATTGCAATCTGGTCGACATAGGACTTCCCTTTACATCAGGCATTCTTAACCTGGGGTCCATGAGAGAATCTGAGGGGTTCAAAACTTGTGTAGGAAAAAAAATACATCTTTATTTTCACTAACTTCTTAATTAAATGTTCCCTTCAATTAAGGATGTAGGCAATAACCAGACTAGTATTAGCAGTTAATGTTTGTTACTTTGTCACCAATAAAAATCAGGTACTATAATGTACAGCTGTTGCAGATATCTCAAAATATCATTTATGCTCTTCACTATTTTGAAATTATGGAAGCTGATTAGATTTAGTGCGAGCTCCTTTTAATACAAAAAGCACACATACTACTATATACACACAGAAATACAAAACTATTGCTATATAACAAAGTTGCTTTTAATATTTTGATAACCATATTTCAACATAATTTCCTTTATAATCATGTATTTCATTTTATGCGTTTAAAAGCATTGCTCTGAGAAGGGTTCCGTAAGCTTCACCAGATTGGCAAAGGGGTCTCTGGCACACACACAAAAAGACTAAGATTATCCTGGCATGAAATACAGACATCAAAATCACTAAAAGGCCACTAGTGCAGCATGCAGCAACTGATAGCCGCCACTGTAAATCTGAAAAACTGCAGCGTATGACTAGATAATTGAGCGGAGGCCCTCAAGGAGCAACCAGGAACTTCAATTTAAAGAAAAAAAACTTTTTCAGCAATCCGGGAAGCCAAGGGTAAGCAATGAGGATAGGAAGGGCCCACTTCAGGCTCATACTTTTTACTGGTTACAAGGCCGACTGAATCGTCAACAACCCACTTCCTGTTGACTGGAGCCCTGGCCCGTCCCAACCCTGTTCCTCTCCAGCCCCCATCAAAGGGGCACACTCGAGACCGGCAGGGGAACACAAACCCCACAGCATTGAATCAAAGAACGCTCTTTCGAAAATTTATGTCCGGGCGTTTCGCCAACATCCCACGACTCCTAGGCGGGTAGGGTGCGTGAGTCGGCCCCTTCCCTCGGGTCAGCTGGGGCTCCTGCAGCCGCGGACCGAAAAGTTTCGTCCACAACCTCATGTTAGGAAACCATCGCTTGCCAGCGGGGGTTGTTCCCGCTACTCCAGGTTGGCGGCCCATGCCTTCCCCGTCCCTCGGAGAGTTTCGGCCCGGGACACACTGACCCTTGGCTTGGAGGCCGGCTCTCTCCCGAAAAGCACAAGCGCGGGTCTCTTTAAGACCCCGGGTTCCCGAACCGAACCCTCGAGCAGTGTCTCAGACTCCGCCTCTTTCTCTGCGGCCCGGGCAACACTCCGGCTCGGCTCCTGAGAGCGGCGCCCAAGGCTTACGTAGCAGCACGCGATTGGCCGCCTCGCCATGGCGGGCCGGGATTGGCTGACGGCAGGCCCCGCCCCTCGCCCCCGCCCAGGCCCGCGGCCGCCGGGGTGTCCTCCCGCAGCTCGTCCGCGCGCAGCCTGGCAGTTTGCCTCTTCCTCGTCCTCCAGCCTGCGTCCATGGCCACCGCCGCGACTGAGGAGCCCTTCCCCTTCCACGGCCTGCTCCCGAAGAAAGAGACCGGGGCCGCCTCCTTCCTCTGTCGCTACCCGGAATATGACGGGCGAGGGGTGCTCATCGCCGTCCTGGACACGGGGGTCGACCCCGGGGCTCCGGGCATGCAGGTGCGGCAGCCGCTGAGGGCCCGGGCGCGGGGCGCGGGCGGCTGGCGGGCGGCCGGGGACACCGAAGGAACGCGGCTTCCGAGCCCTCAGGCCGAAGCCCGCTCTGTGGCCGAGCGGGAGCAGGGCACCGGGAGGCGGCGGAGGGCTGGGCGGGCGCGGGGCTCGTCTGGGCCGTGATCCCGGCCCAGACAAAGCGGCGTGCCTGGCGCGGCTGGCCGGGGCGCCTGGGTCCGCGTTTCGCCCGGGAAGCCCGTTCCTGCCCAGGCTCTGCCAGGCCTGGACCCTCGGGCGCTTTCCCTCCACACCGCCTTCCTCCGCAGGTCCCTCGTGTCTCGGGCACCGACCCGTGCCTGCTATTTTCAAATGAAGATTTTACAGTTTTTGGTATTTGTAGGGGGGGTGGGGTGGGGAGGAAATAGTGAGGGGACAAATGACCTATTAGGGCTTCATTTTTATGGCTGTCGTTCAAGAGATTTGGTTGGGGGAAGAATTCTTATATCTTTAAACACGAAAGCCGGGTTTCATGAAGATAACTCGGTCAACTTCCGGAATTGTTTCCTCTGGTAGTTTTATGCATTCTATTTTTAAACCGTCTTCTGCAGTGTACTTGTTTAGGGTCATTGAAACGCATGGCTTAGTCTTTGACATAAGAAGGACCCAATTTAGTTTTTTTGGCGAACTCTGCAGACTTTATTAAATTATGCTTCGGTATTTTTTTAGCCTCAAAGTATAAGACAACATACTTTACGATTTTTAAAAATTATTTAGTTTGCCTTAGGCACCTTTCAAATCATTTGGTCAGAAGGTAATACTGAAAGGTAATTTTTAAAAATCTCTCAAAGGTATTCCGCTTAAAATCTTCAAAGTTTGACTTTTGTAAATTTAGCCTTAGCCTTTTACTGAAATCCAGTAATAAAATTTCACCGTTGTTCAAGATCCATCTCCCAATGTCTAACCTGGCCAATCCTACTGTATGCTGATCTCTTCCTTGTATGAGTTCTTCATCTGTGTATCTTACCTGCCTTTCTATACTAAATGCTGAAGTTTAATAATTCTCTTCCTCTCCCCAAGCCTCTCCCTCTGGATTCCTTATTGTGCTCTCTAATGCTTGAGGTAGCATTTTGAAAGTTAGAGTGTAATGTGGGGGAGGAAGGGAACCAGTCTCCTGACTGTAGAATCTCTCGAAATCTTGCCGCCTCCTCTTCATTCTGCAACAGGACTCTGGAGTACAGCACCCCTTATGGTGGTCCTGCCAGGCAGCTGTGGTGAATCAAGAGGAGCTAGTGATGAGGTCCCTCCTGGTAGCTTAGTGGTACAGGTCTTGTATTAATAGCTCGGAAGACTTAGAACAGTGACAGCTATCACCTCATGGAGCCTTTATTACAGAGTAGTAATGGTTTCCGTTCTGTCGTGGTGTACGTTTACTTTTTATAGGGGTAAGTGGGAGGAGAACAGTAAGTGGTTCACTGGTTCTTTTGTCAGGATAATGAGAGGATCAGAAGAGTTTGGAGGAGTACTGTCTCAGTAAAAATGGTCTTGTGGAATTTCCCATATCTGCTTATCACGTTATTCCGTTACTTTCTGTAAAGTAACAGTAATTCTCATCCCACTGTGTTGCTATGAAAATTGATTGAGATCAGTTACATGTAACTTTTTAAAATGCTCAAGAAAAGTGTTAAATAGACACTAGTTTTTTAAAGCAGGCATGTTTAGTAGGAGTTTATGTTGCATCTTAAATCACTGGCTGAAGGATAAATATGAATATGCATTAGGTATTTGCATGTAACAACAAATGTTTGAGCAATAAAATATTGAAGCAAAATGAAAACAATTCTCGTAGCTGTAACTAGAGAGAGTGACCTAAACACAGCCAGCCAAAAGAAAATTCAGTAATGGTTTGCAAACATGAGTGAATTTTTAAGGTTTTTTTCCCCCCTTACCTTTAACAAATTTATTTTGTAGATCTATGCATACATTACCATAAGATTGTGGTGGTTAGAAATAAAAGGAAGGAAAGAATGAAATAGGAGGAAGAGGAGGCCGAACTGGACCTTTAGAAAGCCAGATGGGGTCTGAGTAGAGGACTAGAGGCACAAGTGGAAACTTTGAAGAACGCATTGGGTTGTCTCCTTCTTTGGTAACTGCCTTGGGCCCTATTCTCTTGTGACAGCTGTGTGGGTTTGTTAAAAGTGGAGGGTGGACAGCGTGAGAGGAGTAATAATTACATAAGTGATTAACTCTTTCCTCAGCAAATATTCAGGCACATGCCAGGTGCCTAATGTTGTATTAAAAGATGATGTAGTCCTGCAGACTGTCACTGTTACAGAGATTGATCAGGGGACCAGCCAGAGCTGGACCAGTCAGGCTTCACAGACCAGAGCTGGGGCTTGGACTGGACCTGGAAATAAATAGGCAGTAAGCCATGGGTCTCCCTGCCACCAGTCTTGCTTCACATTGATCCATCTGTCACATTGCCAAAGTTATTTTCCTTAAAAAAAAAAAAACCTTCCATTACAGCCTTGTTTAATATGAGACAAAACTATTTTAGCATCCCAGTTGCCTTTGCGTAAAAAATCCCAAAATTTGAACTTTGTATGGCCCTTCAGCATCCCCACTCCACCTCCTCATGTAGCCTTAGTTCTCTTCTCACTATTTCCTCTGTCCATATCCACTCCACCCCCACCCACCATTTGCCTGGTGCGTCTGCCTTCAACATTTCATTCTTTTCCACTCACCCAAATGATTCGGGTCTTTCCTCAACACCTGCCTTTGCACGTGGAGTTTATTCTGCCAGCAAGCTGCCTTCAATCACCTGTAAACTCCTGCTTAATCCTTTAAGTCCCAGCTGGGTCTTGACACCATTACCTTCTGGGATATCTACTGATTTAAGTTATCCCCCACCATGTATTGGTGTGTATGTCCCGGTTGTTGTGCGAGGACCTGGGGGTTCAATGGCGAAGAAGGCCCAACCCAGGCTAACAGTTCTTTTTTTTCCCCGCTTTGCTCTCATAGCAATTTGTTCATACCCCCTGTAGCACTTAAAATGTTTCATTTTAGTATTTCTGTTCACCTACATTTTTCCTGATTAAGTTAAAATTCCTTGAAAGCATATATCCAAATTTATTTTGTATAAAATGTGGTCACAATGTTAAATATTTTTGCTGAATGGAAAAAATGTATAGATGTGCATAATGTACATAATTTCCTCATAGAGAAAAAATGGTTTGGGGAAGGAGGTTACAAGTAGCCCTATAAAAATCTTTCTATTTTTACATTCACTAATATATAAAAGTTCACTAAGTATCACAGATATCTAATTGGTCGCTGATAGAGGGTACTATCAATTAATTTTACTTTTTCTTTCCTTTCCTTCAGTTACCTTCCCTGATTCTCCCAAGCTGGGTTTGTATTCTTCCATGCTTTCATAGATACTGTCCTTACCGTTAGTATTTATTGCATTATTTAGTATTTATACACTACAGTTATCTCTTTACTCGTCTCTCTTCCCAACTGGATTGTAAGCTTTCTGAAAGCAAAGCCTGTTTTATTCATTCATCGTTATGTTCTCAGAATGATAGTCATTTAACAGTGTTTATGAAATATCTACCTTTGCTTAAAAGAATAGTTCTGGTATCGTCCCTGAGATTTCAAGTTAAGTACTTATATCTTCCCTTTGTTTTGTTTAGGATAATTTGCTAACTTCCCTTCTTTTGTTCTGGTCCTCCACAAATGTTTAGTGGGTAGCTCCCAACCCTCACCAACTCCTCCACCATAACTGTTTCAGTAGAGACACAAAGTAACTTAGATTGCTGACCATGGGGGAGAACTGTGGGCAATTTTTGTTTTGTCCAGCCAGCATCGCCCGGTAAGCATTTCTCAGTCTCTCACCCAGTACGCAGGGCTTATTACCTTAGCTTTACTCATTGTAATTGTCCCTGCCTTCAGTCCCTCCCTGCATGTGATGCCTCCCCTCTTGAAAGGTGAGGGGTGTAGTTCTAATGGTAGCAGTTCAGTGTCCTCCTTTCCTTCTCTCAGAGTTCCATTCCACCATTCTCAGCTGGTTTGCATTTTTTAAAACCTCTCCTTCCTAACCCCAAATTCCCTCTTTTGTCTTATTATCTCCAGTGGAGTGGTTGCCTTTACCTAGTGCTGAAGTAAGAAGTGCATGGATAGAAAATTACACATAGAAGAATTTTTAACGAGAGGGAGAGAGAGATCCTAGTAATAAAGCTTGTGGCAATAGTAGACGGTAAATAAGCCACTAAATCTCATTAGGCTTTCTTCTTTGCTCACATACTGATAATGAGGCTTCTAATGAGAGGGATCTGTGTCTGACTTGTTAGTGATCTCTTGTGATTCTTGATCTCGATTCACTGAAGTTGCTCACTGAATGAGATGAAGATAATGGATCTGTGCTCTTAGCACTACGATGTCTCTTTCAAATTATGTACTTATTTGGAATACATTTACAAATAGATTATTTTCCTGTATTCTTAGTACATGATCTAGCTAGTTTTAACTAGGAGACTGTTAACGTCCTTTTAATTTTCATTTTTATCTTGGTAGATTTTCTTACATTTTCCTTCATTACTTTATTTTCATTTTATTTTATTCTTGAAGATACTTAGCCAGTCCCTTCAAAATCAGTATCTGATTTAAGTTTTACTATAATCTTATCAGGGTTTGGTATGATTTCCACTGTGATGTTTTTAAATTATGATTTTGAGCTTTCTGAGTATATTAGAATTACTTGTTCCTAGTGTAGACAGCCCCCAAGAAATAAACATGTACTTAAGAATTACCATACCTGAAAATAACAACTGTGCAGTGCCTGACAAAGCTGTCAGCCCTGGTCGTTTGATGGCAACGTGATGTGAGATTGGGGTCCACCAGCCACCCTCTTGCTTTTGCCTTCTAAAAAAAAATGTCTACCTGTGTTTCCTCCACACTGTGAGTTTCCCTCTCCTCCTTGCACGTTCACCTTAACTGCAGAGCTTTGAGGACACTGCAGTTGGCGTTGGGGACAAGGGCATGTGACTGGGAAGACTCAGAAGCAGACACTAAGCTTTATCTTAAAGAGTGAATTCTCCAGGTGGAAAAGGAGTCCGAAGGCTTTGTGCTCTTCTCACGCTGTTGGCATTTTTGCATTCCTATTTCTTTCTTGGGGTAGGGGGTCTGTGTCTCCGTGCCTGATTCCTCCTGGTAACTCAGTACATGTGTGCTGATTGCTACAAATTCCCTCTGCAAAGCTAGCCCAGAAATGATTTTTCCCCACAAAAGCAATAAGGAAATACGGTATTACTGTTAGCTGTAGCCGTCAGCATGGCCCAAATGAAAGTTTGTGGGCTGGCCAGAAACCGGACCTCAGGAAAGTCAGTCTTACTGCTACATAATTAGTGTCTGATCATTCGGTAGTTAAGTATGTATTGAGTACTTAACAGGCACTGCTGGGTTTGGGGTAATTTGGTGAATAAAATAGACACAGTCGCTGCCTTTACAGAGCTCATCTTTTCATAGTAGAAATAGGTACGGGGTCACCTAACTGTATAATTACAAATTCAGTTCTCTGACGGAAACGAGGTACAGTGAGACGATTAATCAGGGTTAGGATGGCCGCTTCTTAACAGAGGTCTTAAGGGAGGCCTCCTGAAGGGGTGCTGTTTTAATAGAAAACTGAAGGATGAGATTGGAACCCTTGTGGAACAACTGAAGGGACAGAGAAGTCCAAGAAAAAGGACCATGTGCAAAAAGTTGTGAGGCAGGAAAAAACGTGGCACGTTCCAGGAATTGAAAGGAGGCCAATGTGGTTAGAGCTGGGAGAGACTGGGAGTGGCCAGAGTCAGATCCGGCAAAGGCTTTTTATATCCAGTGCTGGGTGAATCCGCTGCAGGGTGTTAAGCGGAGGAGTGGCGTAATAACAGCTTGTTTTTCTGTTGATCTTGGTGTGGGGGCCAAGAATGGAGGCTGGGAGACCTGTACGGAAGTGTCCACATTATGAAAGCAAGAGATGGTGGTGCGCAGAGGATCAGGATACTGGGAGTCAAAATCAAGAGCAAATGGATTCGAACTCTGTTTTAAAGGTAGAATTAGGAGGACTTCCTGGCAGATTTGATGGGAGTAAACTGAAGAGTCAGGGAAGGGCTTTTAAGTTTCTGGCTTGAGCATCTGGGTGTGTGTTGATTTCCTGAGGCGGCAAAGCCTGCAGAGGAACAAGTTTGAGTGTTAAGTTTGAACTTTGGACTTAGTAAGTTTGAGTACTAGTGTGGCATCCAATAATGAAATGTTACTAAACGTTTTTCCCCTAAAGTTTTTCATTTGTCCAGCCCAAAGCTCCCCTTCTTCAGATCTTTTCTCAAATGTTACCTTCTCGGTGAGACC
This sequence comes from Equus przewalskii, assembly GCF_037783145.1. Taxonomy (NCBI): domain Eukaryota; kingdom Metazoa; phylum Chordata; class Mammalia; order Perissodactyla; family Equidae; genus Equus; species Equus przewalskii. Next base: position 71,193,465 of record NC_091846.1, read on the forward strand.
TTTGACCAGCCTAGTTACAGTTGAAAGCCCTGTACCACCTGTCTCCTTTCCCTGCTTAATTTTCCTCCATGGTAATGATCACCATCTGACATGTTATGTATTTCACTCATTTGTTTATTGCCTCCATATGACATAAGATCTCCAAGGTCAGGGATTTTTGTGTATCGATTATTGCTTAGCCCAGCACCTAAAGCAGAGTGTGGCCCATAGTAAATGCTCAGTAAGTATTTGTTCACTGAATATATGAAACCACTTGAAGGATTCTGTGGTGTTTTCCATGATTAAATTTTCTTGTTAGTATTTTTCAGGCTTTTGGTTTAAAACAATTCAATTCTCTTTTTAAAATGAATGCAGATTTTATAGAATATTTTACATTTGTGTACATATGCACACGTGCGGGTTGGTGTTGCTTTCTTTAAGGATAAAAAACTAAAATATCTAATTCATGTTTTAATTGTCTCTTAATTTTCAGGTTACAACTGATGGAAAACCAAAAATCATTGATATCATTGACACAACAGGAAGTGGTGATGTGAATACTGCCACAGTAGTAGAGCCAAAAGACGGGGAAATTATTGGTCTCTCAGGAAGAGTGCTTAAGGTTGGAGCTTTTATCTTTTTATTGAGTTTTTTCTTTTTTTTTTGTACTGTCACCTCAAAGCATCTAATCTTTTTAGCTTACATTTGGTGGTATGGTGAGTATTAGTTACCTGTTGCTGTATAACAAATTACCTCAGAACCTTGTGGTTTAAAACAACAAACATTTATTATCTCACAGTTTCTGTGAGGGCGGAATCGGGTTGTGACTTAGCTGGTGCCTCTCGTTCAGGGTCTCTCCTGAGCTTGCTAACTGTTGGCCAGCACTGTGGTTTCATCTGAAGGCTCAGAGTGAGTGGGAAAGAGTTGGGGTGGGGGAGTCTGTGGTTATGGGCAGGCTTGGTTCCTCCCCGCCCGGGTCTCTCCCACACCCTGCAGCTGTCTTCCCCAGGGTGAGCAATCCAAGAGAGCCTCCCCAGATGGAGGCCATGGTCTTTTTATAGATCAGTGTTAGCAGTGACAGCCCATCACTTCTGCCACGTTCTTTTCATTAGGAGGGAGTCTGTAAATCCCGCACACACTTATAGGGAGGAGGTTTTACAAGGGCGTGAATATCAGCAGGTCTGGATCATTAAGGGCCACGTTAGAAGTCATTGTTTTTGTTGTTTGATAGTGGGCTTAGAATTGGGATATCTTTTTCAGTATGGTTGCCAAATTCTAAAAATATTAAGTTTTGGATGACAAGGTGGGAAAAGTCATCAGATGTCAGTTTTGCCTTCATCTTTTTCTGTGCCTTCTGGGAAGTTAAATGTGAAATATGTGAGTATTAATATTTATGGACTTCGGTGGCTGGCTTTGTCTTATTCCACATAGTTGATAGAAAGGCTGGGGTAAGCTGACGTGAACAATGATTAGAAAACAAACATAAAGCAGTTCATGAGATATTAGCTAGTGAGTTTGTTAGATGGCAAGAATTTGATTATGATTCGGTACTCTTACCTTTAAAAACCAACAAGGAGGATTAGTTTGGAAGATAAATTTGTGATTATTTAGATTTCTAAAGAGTGGTATTTAACTATTTAACTCTTCTTATCTATAACTGTCTATGTGAATTATGTTTAAGCATTGTCTTTTGGATAAGATTGTCATGGCAGTATATTAGTTTTCTGTGCTGCATAACAAATTAACACAAATTTAGCAGCTTAAAACCACATAATCCTCCATTGATTATCTCACTGTTTCTATGGGTCAGGAGTCCAGGCAAGACTTTTTGTGGTTCTCTGCTCAGGGTCTCATAAGACTGCAATCAGGTATATTGATTTGAGACCATGGTCTCATCTGAGGCTCAGGATCATCTTCCAAGTTCATGTGGTTTTTGGGAGAATTCATTCCTTGCAGCTGTAGAATTCATAACACCTTGCTTTTTCAAGACCAGCAAGAGAATCTGTCTGACCTTGGGCATGGCACCAGTCTCTTTTTAAAGAGCTCACCTGATTAGGTCAGGCCCACCAGGGTAATCTCCCTTTTGATTAACTCAGTCACCTGATTAGGGACCTTAATTGCATCTGCAAAATCTCCTCAGCTTTGGAATATGCAATCACAGGAATGATATCTCATTATATTCAAAGGTCCTGCCTTTACTGAGGGGAGAGGACTTTACAAGGGCGTGGGTCATCTTAGAATCTACCTATCACAGGCAGATAGCAGACATTAATATCCAAGTTTTGCTTCCTTTTCCATGTGTTATGGACTGAATGTTTGTGTGACCCCAAAATTCATATTTTGAAGCCCTAACGCCCAATGTGAAGGTATTTGCAGATGGGAGCTTCGAGGGAGGATTAGGCTTAGATGAGGTCATGAGGCTGGGGCACTCATGATGGGATTAGCACCCTTGTAGGGGAGAACTTCCTTTCTATGTCTCTGCCTTTGAGGTCACAGTGAGAAAGCTGTGCCTGAAAGCCAGCAAGGGAGTCTCACCAGACTCCAGCCCTGATCATGTACTCCCACCTTCAGAACTGTGGGAAAATAAGTTTCTGTTGTTTAAACTGCCCAGTCTATGGTATTTTCTTATGGCAGGTCAAGATGACTAATACACCATGTGCTTTTTCTTCAAAAAAAAAAAAAGGATTGTGAACTGCAGGGCAGTGAGTTTCTGGGCACCTGAATTATTTTAGAGTTTTGCCTGTCTTCCCCTTGACTCACCCTTGTTATCTGGAGTAGGTTTCACAGAGAAATGTGAGGTTCCTGTGAGTTACAGTGCTCTGGGAAAGTGGAGAGCGCTCCTAGCAAGTCAGGCCGATTCACAATCTCATGGAGTGTTATCCTCGGTCATTTGTTTTTAAATGGTGGTACTAGCCCATGTTTTAGCTGAACCACATGCACTCCTGATGTCACTAGTGCTCGAAGGTAGACTCCTGTGGATCACATACATGGCTGTGGAATGAGAGCAGAAAATTAATAGAGTGCTGTTTATATCTTTTCTCAATCTGGTGACATATTTCTTTAGCTCTACTATTAGATATTCTCAGCCCATTAATATAGTGAGGGCTTTTAATTGTTAATAGTATTCAGCGTGTCTGTGTAGTTTAAAATACTTGTACAAAGCTTGTAGCAAGACAAGTTCAGTCCCCTATCGTGCTTGTCTTCCCTCCACCCCTAATTTCTGTTCCACCAGGGTTAAGTCTTTGATATATTATCTTCAGAGTTTTAAATAACATGCTCATACTTTTTGTTTCTTGAATTTTTTTTTTCTAGTGTTAGATTTTTGTCTGTAGAATTAATACTGGAAGAAGAGGGTTTAGCTCTCAGATCCTTCATGTCTGAGACGTTTTCTTATATTGTCTCTTGGGCTACTTCCTCCCACTGTTTTTGCTGTCTTTTATCTGGAACTCCTGTTAATTGGACCTTGGACCTCTTGAGTTGCTCCTCCAATTTTCTTATGTATTTATACCGTTTCTTCGTTGCTTTTGTTTGTGTTTTCCTTCCTGAGAGATTTCTAAGATTGTCTCAACATTTTCTTCTAACTCTTGTATTGAATTTTATTAAATTTTGCCTGTTATTTTTAATTGCAAAAGTCTGTTCGTATTCACTCAGAGCATATTTTTCTATCACGTCTACAACATTTTATCTGTGAGAGTATTGTCTTAAATTTTTTTCCTAGTTACGTCTTTGTTCTCTTCCTGCTCTTTGTACTCACCTTCCTACCATTCTCCTCCTGTCGTCTCTCCTTTTTTCTTCACCTACTGCTCCGTCCTCCCTCCTCCCCTTTCTTCCCCTCTTCCTCGTCTCCTCCCTCTGCTTCCTCTTCTTCCTGTGCTCTGCCTTTTGCTTGAGAGCTTTTCCTCAGCTATCTAGTCATCCCTGGCCGTCTCTTCTTTAGCAAAGCACATAAAAGGTGATTGAAGCTGCTTCTGCTTGTGCAGGGTGTTGCCATGTGGGTCTCACTGCAGGATAATGACACTGTCATGGAGGACCCCAAGATAGCAGTATACAGTATATTTTTTTTCCATTGAGATGCCCAGTTATCTCAAAGAGGACCCTAGCCTTTTTGGCCTGGGGTTTGTGGGGAAGAGTGAGAGATAAGCCTGGCTACCAGCATTCAGGGACTCACTCCTTGAAAGGTGCCTGGGGAGCTTTCTTAAGGACTCTCCACTACGTCTCCTCTCTCCCCTCTGCTGTGTAAACCTCTCCAGAAAGTTGACATCCCACCTTCTCTTGGGTTCAAGTTGGGGAAGTTGCCTGGTTGGTCAGCTTTGTGCAGGATGTGGGATGGGCAGCAGGAGTCTAATTGTTCCTCATACAAACTTTCCACCAGTCTTCTTGGTTCTAGCTCCCTTCTCCATCCATACAGAACATACCTATGCACATGTTCAAGTATGTGCAGGTGTTCAGGATTCTACAGGAGTTATTAAACAGAATAATGTTATTAGGCACTGGGATCCTGGCTAGTTGAATCTCTCAGAGTTCTTCAGTTTTCAGAAGGCAACACAGTAAAGTCTTCAAGTTTCTTTGACTTAACCATGCTTTAAAAATGAATTAAATATCTATATTCTGTTTCTCCTGCTTCCAAATAGCCCATAAACTGCTGATGGTTAATGTCTAATTCTTCTCCCTGTTTAAGATCTAGTTCTAGTTAAGTGCTTTGAACATTCCAGAAATCTCATTCTCTAAGGATGCTGGTCCTAGGCCTTCTTGAGAAACTGGTGGTCAGTTACTTATGTGTCATTTTACGTCTTCTCTTCCTGGGGGTTTGTGCGATTCGTGGGATTCAGCCGTGATGCTGCATATGGTGATGGTTTGCTCAGTCTCGTAGCTGTGCAGTAGCCATGGTGTGTATATACCACATTCTCTCCATTCTGCTCATCAACAGTTGAGTTGTTTCCAGTTTGGGACTGTCACTAACAATCCTTTAGAGAGCGTGCTTGTGCCCATATCCTGTGCACATGTGTCTAGATAGCCCCAGGATGTGTACCTAGGGGTGGAATTGCTGCGTCGTGGAGATGCTCCTTTACTAAGTGACGCCAAACAGTTTGTCCAGATGTTTGTACTAAAATGCATTTCCACTAGCAGTGTGTAAGTGCTTTAGCAGTTGCACTAGTACTTGGTGTTTTTAGGCTTTTTAATTTTTGCAAATATGCTAGGAATCTAAGTGTATCACATTATGGTTTTAGTTTGCATTTCTCTAATTACTGATCAGATTGAGCACCTTTTCATGTGTTGTTTAGACATTTGCATTTCCTCTTTGTGAAGTGCCTGTTCAAGTTATTTGCCCTTTTTTTTTTTTACGCTGAGTTGTCTGTTGTTTTCTTACTGATCCACAGAATTTGTTATAGGCTCTCTATGCCTGTCCTTTGAGTGCATGTGGTGTCTTCTCCCATTCTGCACTTATATTTTCACTTTCCAAACAATGTCATTTGATGAATAGAAGTTCTTAAGTTTGATGTAGTGTAGTATCAATCTTTGTTTCTTTGATTAGGGCTTTTCATGTCTTAAGAAATATTTTCTAACCCCAAGATTATGAAGATATTTGCCTATATTATTTTCTGAAAACTTTCACCATTTTTCTTTTCATTTTTCTATAATTCACCTGGAATTGATTTTATGCTTAGTTCAAAACAAGTGTCCTATATCTGTTTTTCCCATCTGAAGATCCAGTTGTCTCAACACCATGTATTAAAATTCTGTAATTTCCCCACTAATTTTTAGTGTCTTTTACTTTGCAACCTTCACAATGTGGTTTTTTTCTTTTTCCTTATTCTGATTTCCTTATTCTGATTTTAGCAGCATTTTGGAAGGGTGCACAGTGCTTCTTAAATTTTACCACTTTCAACTTGAAGTCATTTTTTTAAATCATCAATATTTAGCTTTGCATATTAAAAAATGGTTAAGTCTAGCCACAATGAATGACTTGGACAGATTTAGCACCCTAGATAGATGCAGTGACAGCTAAAGGAAAGTGTACATGTGAACTGGCAGTGCAGGAACCTGACAAATTGGAAATAGAATTTTCAGGCAGAAAAACTCTGGACAGGATTTTACCTCATGAAACATTAACACTTTTGATGACACTTGACTCATTAAGAAAATCTTTAATTTGTTAGCCATCTTTTCTTTGATAGAGTCAAGGAAATGAGGTGTAATTAGTAATTAAAGAGATTCTGTTTCTCGTATGAAAATCAGTCTTATTATATTGTAGTTCCATGTAATTAAAACTATTTTAAAGGGATCAACTTAAAATGGTCTAAATATAAAGCTTTGATTCTTAAAGAGACTAAAAATAACTTCATTTGTATAGAATATTCAAGTATGTAAAATGACATATTCCCTAATTGCCTCGTAGAGTAAAGTTAGCTTTACTTTAATTTGGTTAAGTTTGGAGAGCAGAACCATAATTATAAATAACTTTTATTTTCTGATTTTTTTAGTTTAAGTTTTGTAAATAACTAGTCTGCTTTTATTGTGAGAAATTACATTGTAGTGATTTGAGATAAACCCTTCAGATTTTGGTTTCATTTATAATTAAATATAAATTATGTCTATTGGATTGTTTCTATTATGTTACATATATCTTAAGTAATTGTGATTAAATATGTGTTAACAGTTGTTTATTTTGCAGTTATTTTAATTAGTTATTCCATTTAATCCTTTGGCATTTCGTAGCTTTTTATAATCTCTTTGTACAAAGAAATTACCACTAGCCTAGGGTTACAAAGCCACCTGTGTAGTGGGACACCTGATTAAATATTGTTTGAATTTGTCAGTTGGTGACTACCTACCTTTTTGTTGTTGCAACACTTCATTATTGTTGTTATGTCACAGGCTGTTGCAAGAATATTACAGTTACGAATCCCTGTTCTCTAAAGAAGGTTGATAAGTTTTGAATGAAAAGCACTGATTTGTATGCCAACATATTTGAAATTTCATATACTCCATAAATCTAATTGATTCAGAAATGATTACTGATATGCAGGCTTTTAAAAAGTGAGTAGATCTTTGAAGTCCTGTGAATGATTGTTTTCCTCTATTCAGTTGTGAGAAAATTTCATCCAGAGGTTTCCTGCCTGGGGAGTAAGTTGATGAGGGATGTGGGGATGAGTCAGTTAAAGATATTGCATGTGTGAGAAGTGATGAGTCAACCAGCTCTGAGTGGTTGATAGTTCAACGTCATAACTCATGCACATTTAAAAGCTGTTTTTAATGATCGTGGGTCCTGTGCTTACAAAGAATATGAATACTCCACATTTTCTTGATTGACATTTCAAGTTGGTTGATGTTCAGTACATTTTATTATTCATGAGAATCATAAGGTAGGGATTATTTTCTTCCTCTTGCACGTCAGGAAGTAGAAGCCTGTGGGTGCTACCTAGTTAGTGATAGAGTTTGGATTCACAGCCAGGTTTATCTGACTTTAAATCCCATATCCTTTACACTGGGTTTTTCTTTCCGTGATAGACTAGATTCCAGTTTTCTTTTCCACCTTCTTGTTGTTTGGGCAGGCAATATAATTTCTTTTTGCTTCTTTGCTTTCTCCATTTGTAAACTGGACGTACTCTTTACATCATTCTCTTAATTATAAGCTTAAGTATTATTTTTAAATACTTTGCGATAGTTGAAAAGACTTCTATGTTATATATAATTAACATGATCTTATAGGAGTTTTTTCTTAAGAACTCAAAGAGCTCTTTCTTAATATCTAAGCATTATCCCTGTTGTGTCATAGACAAGAGTGAAGTTCTTTTTCCTAACAGGAAATCTTAAGGGTAGAGAGGCTCTGTAACTTGTTTCCCCTCTTGCTGGGCAGTAGAATGGTGGAGCAGTAGGTGAGGTGTTGCTGATGCTTGGGAGCTAGAGATCTTCATGGTTTAATGGGGTAGCGCATGCTGAAAGCACTTTATAAACTATGAAGCATCGTATCAATGAAAGGCATTCCAGTTGAACCCTCTTATTTATGGATGAGAAAAAAGGAGCCAGAGAAATATTAAGTGGCAACTTAGAATATTAAAAATATTGCTCTAATATGTGAGCCTGCTCATCCAAGTTGAGCCATTGAGATAAAAGTAAGATATCTTTTTCCTTAGTAGTGTATCATTGGAATTGGGAAGCATTTAATGAGAGAATAATTCACTTCTTTCCTACAGATTCCTGCGAGTTGGATAAATCCCTCAGGCAGGTATCACATTGGCATAAAAAATGGCTATGACTTCTATCCAAAGGCTCTCAAGGAAAGGTTACAGGTAATGTACAGTCTAGTACAATCTAGTGAGATATAAAATCTCACTAACTCTTAATTATTTGGGGGGCTAAGGGTTTCAAATGATGACTGCTTGAAGAAAGATTCTGTTCAGTGGAATGTTCTTAATCTTCAGTACATGCATAAGCTTAGGGAATCTGTGAAAACCCTGAAATTATATTCAAATTTTTATGTTTTTATGTCTTTCTGGAAGATGGGGTATGCTTTCATTGGATTTTTGAAGGACTTTACCTCAAAAGGTTAAGGACAGTTAACTTGAAGTTCGTACTGCCTTGTTTATTCCTGTTCCTATAGTTTCTATGATAATTTGCCACATTTTTATTACTGTTTAACTAGCCTTCTTGCTTCCAGTTAGCCATCTTTAGTGTTAAGGAAAGGGTTACTCAGACCTAAAGCAGCTGAAGTATAGGAAACACAAGTCTGTCATTAGAGAATAAGAATTGTACACTGAGTGTTAAGGGACCTGCTTTAAAACAGCGGTATTCAGTAGACCTTTTTCAGTGATGACGGAAATGTTCAAAATGTTCAGTATCTATTCATTATACCACTAGTCACAGGTAGCCATTGAGAACTTGAAATGTGGTTGGTATGACTCAGTTACTGAAATCTTAATTTTATGTAATATTTTAAAGTTTAAGTTTAAATAACAACATGGGCTAGTGGCTACCATGTTTGACAGGGCTGCTGGAGAAGATTGCTAGAGCACTAGTAGCTGACACAGATTCAGGGTTTCAGCTGGAAAACAAGGTGTAATCCTTGAAAATGAGCCTGATGGGTCAGACCTGTGGGCCCTTCCATCTAATCGTAATATTGCTATTTGCTTCTCTAGGGCTCTATGAACCATAAGTTACTCAGTATATTACATACGTAATCTTACTTTTCAGATTCCAGTCATTCTGCCCCAAAAGCAAATGGATAAGTAATATAATAATGCACATAACGTTAATTGAATACTATTTTATTTTTAAAATTTCAAGCTGAAATACACATAGACAGGACAGCATTTTTATGCACTATACTAAATTTAATCAACTGTGTGGATAAGGTACAAAGTAATGCAAATATAGAGTGGTTGGGTTAAAGCAGACCTCCTCAGCTCAGTTGATTGTTTTACTAGAAAGGATTTCTTTAACTGGCAGACTCCCATTGGGAGGCACTATGGGTTAAAGACGCTGGAGATGAAGGTAAGTAACAATTTCAGTAACAAAGAACCCTATCAAGTCAAAGAGGCTGGAAAAAAATAAGCTAGAGAGGGAGGAAATTGAGGAAGCCTGCATGTCCATCAAAATGCAGCTACAATCTCGCTCCTGTCCTCTGCTTGCACTTGGCTGAGGGCATTGCCCAGTTCTGGAAGGGTGCGGAATACAGAACTTGCCTCTACTTAATGACTGGGAATTCAGTCACTTATCTGACATGGCATTATTCATTCTTAGAGAAGAGAAGGATTTAAATTGGGGCACATGATGTATAAAAATATGTTTGAATGTGCTGTGGTAAACTTATTCTTTTAAAACCTAGGTGCAGTGAATTACCTAATCAATAATTGTTCCATTGCTTTATCAACTTGATTATAAACGATTTTTTTTAAACCTTTGTGTAAGAATTATGGAGCATCACAGCTGATAAGAACTAAGTCCATATATAAATGACTGTCTGGGTTTACCCATATTTGTTTACCCAGTATTTGTCAACCTCATTGTAAGGTAATTTTTCTCTCTTTGCAGAAAGAACGGAAGGAAAAAATCTGGGACCCTGTTCACAGAGTGGCCCTTGCAGAAGCCTGTAGAAAACAGGAAGAATTTGATGTTGCCAACAATTGCCCTTCTCAAGTTGGTGCTAGTCGCTTTTATTTAAACATTACCATATAGTCCTATTACCATAGAGTCCTTAGAGAATTAATCAAGTGTTTTTTCACAAGTTTTAAGTTGTTTAATTTTACTAATTTTTCGTCTATTATTTATCCTGAAATCAATTTAGATATGTATGTATCAACTTTTAAAACCTTCGTAGTGAACATACAATACACATGTAAAAGTGCATAAATTCTAAGTCTGTAGTCATGATTTATCACCAAGTGAACTGTCCAATATAAGCAGCACCCAGACTCCCTCTCGCGCCTCTTCCTAAGCTTTGCTCCCTCCCTCCTGCCCAGAGGCCACCACCATCCTGACTTCTAACACTGTTGAATGATTTGGCCTGTTTTGAACTTTGTAAAATGGAAGCAGTGTATGTTCTTTCATGTGTGGCTGGTCTCACTCAGGTTGTGTTTGTGAGATTCGTACGTGTGTGGGATGCTGAAGTGGTTTGTTCACTTTTGTTGCAGTGTGATGGATGCACCACAGTTGATGTGTCCATTCTGCAGATTGATACTTTTTTTTCAATTTTGGCTATCACAAGAAATGCTATTTTGAAGATTCTTGCGGGTGTCTCTTGGTAGTTCATAAAGTGGTAGTATCAATTCCTATTTCCATAAGAAGTATATGAGAGCACCCATTGTTCTACATCCTTAAATAGCCATCAAACTTTTTAAAATCAATTTATAAAATGAAAATTACACCTTGGTTTATTATGAAAGAAATATGTGCTAGTTGCAGAAACTTTTGGACAGCACGGGTAATAAAGTAGCAAATGAAGGGCTCCACAAGGCCACCCGCAAGGATGATAACAGCTTGATGTGTATCTTTCTAGGTTTTTCTTTTATGTATGCGTCTACCTTTTCTTAATCAAAAATGGAATCGTTTTAGTGGTTCTCATCCCTGGCTGCATATTAAAGTCACTTGAAGAGCTTTAGAAACTGCCAGTGCTTGCGCCCTAGAGAGGAATTAAATTAAAACCTTTCAGGGAGGCAGGCATTTTTAAAAGTTCCCCAGGACTGCTGGTCTATATGTATCTCCATATGCGTATTTAATTTTTATTTCCTTAATCTGTGTACATCATCCTTTTTTAACAGCTGTATAATTGTCTATGAGATCAATATTTGTGTTTCAGCCTCTTATTAGACAGCTTAAATGTAGGATTTCAGGTGCTACCCATATACAGCTAACTTTATAAAAGAGGGATCTAGATTTAATTGTACATTTTATTTTATTTTGTGTATCAAACATGTCGATATAATTGTTTCTTTAAGGAGGAGTAAATGTTAAATATGTTGAATAAATAAAAAAGCATAATTTAAGATTTTTGGAACATGTGAAAATTAAATTTTTATTCAGGTTAATGTAGAGCAATCTAATGTAGTATGTAGTTAAACTAATACTTAGGTTGAAGAATGTGAAATTCTCATGTTTATAGATCAAATGGTTAAGTAGCAGCTTATATGTACATGGTCATGAATATAGTATGTATTTAATGTGGCAAATTCTAGAAGAGGTGATTCATGGTTTCTATTATTTATTCGGGTTCTTAAGAAACAGATTTGAAATGGAAACAATCCTGATATAAAAGACTGTAGATAACCTATTTTATGGCAATTTTAGAGCTACTTTTGGAAATGAGTTAGTCATGCACTACACAATGACCTTTTGGTCAACAATGGGCTGCATATATGATAGTGGTCCCATAAGATTAGTACCATACAGTCTAGGTGTGTAGCAGGCTCTGCCATCCAGGTTTGTGTAAGTACCCTCCATGATGTTCACACAATGATGAAATCACCTAACAGAGCGTTTCTCAGAACGTATTCCCTTTGTTAAGCAACACGTGACTGTATACAGATTAAAGATATGTGACCAACATATCTTGGCCAAATGATAGCACCAACGTGTAGCACAGTATCTTTCCCAAAGCAGGTGGAGTGAGAGTGACTGAATGAGAGATTGAGTAAAAGAAGTATTATTTTTTAAATGTTTACCATATTAATATTGGCTTCGTTAAATTGAACTACAAGTTGCATAGATATAACAAGAAAATTTTCTTACATTTTTCCAGGGTAAAAGGACTTTACTATTGAGTCACACTGTGTCTTTGGTTGTATGTTAATATAACTTTTAAAGAGTACAAAATGTGCTAATATTAATGTATTTTCTGATTGATTAGGCAAATAAACTAATCAAAGAGGAGCTTCAAAGTCAAGTGGAATTGCTAAATTCTTTTGAGAAAAAATACAGTGATCCTGGCCCTGTGTATGACTGCTTGGTATGGCATGATGGTGAAGCCTGGAGGTAAACTCGATGTATTTTATAGATCTTCACTTAAAAATCTTTTTATCTACTCTGAAGAACATTAAACCCTCAGAACTCTCCAGAGATTTGGTTCATGTGATATTAATATCACTAAGCAAAACTATTTGAGAGCCAAATTGGCTTTTGGGTAGTTTTGGACAAGCCGTTTGAACTTCAGTATTTTAGACACTAAACCTGACTCCTGTCTCTTTTAAAGAAGCTTATTTTGTTAACCAGATAGTAATCATTAGCCAGATATTAGCAGGTTGATCATTGTGTATGTAGAAATGCTCCTAATTGAAACTAGGCAATTTGGAAAGTAACTGCAAGAGAATGTTGCCAACATCTACTATAAACATTTTAAGGGCAAAGGTGGAAAGCTGGATGAAGATTTCTCAATAGAGATAAGGTAGCTAGGAAGAAAACAGACAGTATGATGCGGTGGGGAAGAGCTCAATCTTGGAAATGGAATCCTAGCTCAGAGACCTTGAACACTGAATGTAGAACTCTAAGCCTGTTTCTTCATCTATTAATTGGGAGAGTAATCATACCTATATAGAGGGTTTGTGAAAATTACATTTGATGTTTCTAGACATAGTAAGCACTCAGTAAATGTAAGTTATTACTCCTGCTTCTGCTACTACAAGTGGTGATTTATACTGAGCTATGTATCATGTACATTTTTCAGTTTTTTTCTTAGTGAATCGTACACTGTGTTTCTTAAGGTTGGCTAGTGTATGGAAATAGGGATATGTTTCTGCTATAGATAGTCACATGTGTGTTTTAGGGTACCTGCAGTAAACCAGAGAGACTGCTCCTTGAAACTTGAAATCAAGAATCATTTCCTAGTTTGTGTCCCTGCTCATAAACAAAGAATTGTTTCCTAAGATGTGGCAAATACAGAACATGATGACTTGATTTCTGTTCTCTGATTGTATCACAATGTACCATTCCTCAAGGAGGGCTTTCCTCCCATGGATGTGGGTACTAACTCATCTTTGATAATGAGTATATGAAATTTTCAATTGAATAAGAGATCCCTGCTTCATTTGGGACTAAAAATGTTAATATTTGCGTATAACATTATTTTAATCCAAATGATGTTAAATATTAATGCAGTTTTTGTGTGATTGTGGTATGTTGTTTGAGTGTGTGTGTGTATGCAGGTGCGCACACATTGTGAACATTTTTTCCAAAAGCTTTGCAGAAAGCTTTGATCACAGTAGTTGTGATATTAGAAAGGTGTTCAGGTGTATGGTTTAGTAAATGTTGGTACATCCACCAGGTGGTATAACATGAAACAGTCATTCACAGTGATAAGCCTTAGGTGGTTTTAGTGTGGGAGAGGAGGCAAAGTTAATGTGAAGAAATGCTAGATAAAAAACTGAGTATTTGCAGAAAATATGCTACACAAAGACTTAAGGAAATTCTAAAATACTGGCAGGGATTGGGTGGTGGGGTAACAGGTGGTTTCAATTAAAGTATTTCCTACAGATGCTGAAATTACTGCAGATTACTTTGTCCCATGGAAAAGGAGTTTGGGGTCAGCATGTCCAGGGTGCCAGTGTATGTTTCCAAAAGGTTTCCTTGATCTTTAAAGCAGTTGACAAAGCAAGGGATATACTGTAATAGTTTGTGGGCAGCTATTCTAAGGTATCTTTTAGAACTTTTGTGTTGGAAATAAAATTTAATCAAACGTTAGATGAACTAAAATCTGAAGTCACAAATAACGTTTTAGAAAATGTTATTATAATCAATGAAAAATATGACAGAATTATGCTTTCAGGTGCTACTAGAAGTAATTTCACTTTTTTTGCACAATACTGTATACCATATACGGCTCTGATTCCCCCACCCCATCTCAGAGTTAGATCCAGAATTTTTGAGGAGAATCTTTAAGATCCTCAGTTATCTCTGGTGAATCTAGGCACTATCTGCTGTATTCTTTCAGAAATGCCAGCCGTTTCTGAGGGCGGGTAAAATGACCTTAAGTGCCTTGTTTTGCTTTTGTTTTTACAAAGAGTGTCAAGTCTGTCTTCCCCCTGCCACAGTCCCACTAATTGTTGATCCCGCGTCTCTGTGCTTAGCAGGTAACCTCATAGAAGTATACTGTAGTATTTGTCAGGATGTATAGTACAAACTCAGTGTCACTCAATATGGAGCAAAAACTGATTGAGAGAAATAGTATTTACAGAAGATTACGTAAAGGAAAGACCATTAATTAGTTTCTTTTCAGTGGTTTTTGACCTTGTTATCTCAGGTTTCCTTTGAGATTCTGTTGAAAGCTGTGGATAAAAAAACCATAGAAAATTGGACAAAGAAATATATGAAAATGTCCAGGAATTTATAACTCAAAACCCGACATACACATGTACTCTGATCCTGTCTGTCAGCCTCTTCTCCATATTCTCTTTCTCTGTGTTTTAGCCACTATTCCTTGAACTAAGCCAACCAAACCTTCAGACGGTTGTAACCTTGCACCACATTCACATTTGCCCTCTGTGGTGTTATTTAGTGAAGTCAGTAATAATTTATTTATTAATATGGCATTTGACTTGTTGAGTCACTCCGTGTTGATGGTGGTTATAAGAAACTGATCTATGAAATGTGTCACTACATTTGCTGTGAGAATGTTGTTAAAGATGTTGATGCATTTCTTCTTTCATCATTTGGCAAATACTTGAGTACCTTCTCTGTACCAGGCCAATTGTAGGGAACATACTCTACAGTCCCTAGGCTCTGGAAGCAAGTATTGGAAACGTCTGAACCATCTAGGAAGCAGTAAGAAAGATTTCAATAAGGATCAGCACAAGTCAGCTAAACAGAGAGGGTAGGAAAAGGGGGTTGAAGAAAGGGGACCAATCCAGAGGATGCGGGAGGAACTGTTAGGAATTTAGAGCGTCTGGTGGGCTGGGTGAAAGAAGGGGAGGACTTCAGAGATGATTTCCAGGGTGTTTGCTGGCCAGTTAGTTATCTTTTGGAACCAAAAGTGCTACTCTCTGGCAAATATTGAGGATTTGATGGCGTACATTTTACCTGGTAACCTCAGTCCTGGTTCCATTTCATACGCTACTTGTTCTCTTTCTGCCTCACTTTTCCCCTAAGTGTTCAGTCTCCTATATCTTGCTGTGTTGTATGTCTTTCTTCGAAATGCCATAAATCATTTTAGGCACTTGTTGATTGAAGTATACATAAAAACAAACCAACAATTTCAGAGATCCTTCTTTCTAAATTGTCGTAGTTTGTTAATGAAATATATGCCTTAGTATTTATAGTAAGTATCTTATCTGTACTATACTAGTGGACTTCCGTTAATTCATTGTAGCAATTATGATTGACTGACTGAGCTTGTTAAAACACAGTTCTTATTTAGAAAATGTGCACACAGTATTGACCCTTAAATGATGTGCATTCTTTTTGTGACTTTTTTATTTTAGATTTATTTACTTTTAATCAGACTGTCTTCTAAAGTGTTTGGAATATGTATTTTATTTATTTATTGTTATTATTTTTTTAAAGATTGGCACCTGAGCTAACAGCTGTTGCCAATCTTCTTTTTTTTTTTTCTTCTTCTTCTTTTTCTCCCCAAATCCCCTCAGTACATAGTTGTATATTTTAGTTGTGGGTCCCTCCAGTTGTGGCATGTGGGACGCCACCTCAACGTAGCCCAACGAGCAGTGCCATGTCCAATCCCAGGATCCGAACCAGCGAACCCCGGCCACCAAAGCAGAGCGTGCGAACTTAACCACTCAGCCATGGGGCCAGCCCATGGAATATGTATTTTAAAAATTGAAAATTTAGACATGCTACTGAACAAACAATGGATTATTGAAGAAATTAAAGAAGAAATCAAATATTATCTGGAGACAAATGAAAATGAAAACACACCATACCAACTTATTTGGGACGCAGCAAAGGCAGTCCTAAGAGGGAAATTCATTGCAATACAGGCTCACCTCTATAAGCAAGAAAAATCTTACATGAACAACCTCAAACAACACCTAACAGAATTAGAAAAAGGAGAGCAAACTAAGTCCAAAGTCAGTAGAAGGAGGGAAATAATAAAAATTAAAGCAGAAATAAATGATATTGAAACAAAAAAGACAGTAGAAAGGATCAGTGAAACAAAGAGTTGGTTCTTCGAAAAAATTAACAAAATCAATAAACTCTTGGCCAGACTCACTAAGAAAAAAAGAGAGAAGTCTCAAATAAATAAAATTAGAAATGAGAGAGGAGAAATCACAACAGATATTGAAGAAATACAAAGGATCATAAGAGAATACTATGAAAAACTATATGTCAACAAATTGAACAACCTAGAAGAAATGGATAAATTCCTAGACTCATACAACCTCCCCAAACTGAATCAGGAAGAAATAGAGAATCTGAATAGACCAATCACAAGTAAAGAAATAGAAACAGTAATCAAAAACCTCCCCAAAAATAAGAGTCCAGGACCAGACGGCTTCTCTGGAGAATTCTACCAAACATTCAAAGAAGATTTAATACCTATCCTTCTCAAACTATTCCAGAAAATTGAGGAAGATGGAACACTCCCTAACACATTCTATGAAGCCAGCATCACCCTGATCCCCACACCTGACAAGGACAGCACAAAGAAGGAAAACTACAGGCCAATATCACTGATGAACATAGATGCAAAAATCCTCAACAAAATTCTGGCAAACCGAATAGAGCAATACATCAAAAAGATTATACACCATGATCAAGTGGGATTTATACCAGGGACACGGGGATGGTTCAACATGCGCAAGTCAATCAGCGTGATTCACTACATTAACAAATTGAGAAACAAAAACCACATGATCATCTCAATAGATGCAGAGAAAGCATTTGACAAGATCCAACATCCATTTATGATAGAAACCCTCAATAAAATAGGTATAGAAGGAAAATTCCTCAACATAATAAACGCCAAATATGACATACACACAGCCAACATCATAGTCAACAGATAAAAACTGAAACCCATCCCTCTCAGAACAGTAACAAGACAAGGGTGCCCACTTTCACCACTCTTATTCCACATAGTACTGGAGGTGTTGGCCAGAGAAATTCGGCAGGAAAAAGAAATAAAAGGAATCCAAATAGGCAATGAAGAAGTAAAACTCTCGCTGTTTGCAGATGACATGATCTTATATATAGAAAACCCCAAAGAATCCGTAGGAAAACTATTAGAAACAATCAACATCTACAGCAAAGTTGCAGCGTATAAAATCAACATACATAAATCAGTAGCATTTCTACACTAACAATGAACTAACAGAAAAAGATCTCAAAAACTCAATCCCATTCACAATCGCAACAAAAAGAGTAAAATACCTTGGGATAAATTTAACCAAGGAAGTGAAAGATCTATACAACGAAAACTACAAGACTTTCTTGGAAGAAGTCGATGACGACATAAAGAGATGGAAAGACATTCCATGCACATGGATTGGAAGAATAAAAATAGTTAAAATGTCCATACTTCCTAAAGCAATCTGCAGATTCAACGCTATCCCAATCAGAATCCCAATGACATTCTTTACAGAAATTGAACAAAGAATCCTAAAATTCATATGGGGCAACAAAAGACCCTGAATTGCTAAAGCAATCCTGAGAAAGAAGAACAAAGCTGGAGGCATCACAATCCCTGACTTCAAAGCATACTACAAAGCTACGGTAATCAAAACAGCATGGTACTGGTAGAAAAACAGGTGCACAGATCAATGGAACAGAATTCAAAGCCCCGAAATAAAACTACTTATCTATGGACAGCTAATCTTTGACTAAGGAGCTGAGGGCCTACAGTGGAGAAAAGAAAGTCTCTTCAACAAATGGTGCTGGGAAAACTGGACAGCCACATGTAAAAGAATGAAAATTGACTATTCTTTTTCACCATTCACTAAAATAAACTCAAAATGGATCAAAGACCTAAAGATTAGGCCTGAAACAATAAGTCTTCTAGAAGAGAATATAGGCAGTACACTCTTTGACATGAGTTTCAAAAGAATCATTTCGGACACCATAACCCCTCAGACGAGGGAAACAATAGAAAGAATAAACAAATGGGACTTCATCAGACTAAAGAACTTCTTCAAGGCAAGAGCAAACAGGACTGAAACAAAAAAACAGCCCACTAATTGGGAAAAAATATTTACAAGTTATTTATCCGACAAAGGGTTAATCTCCATAGTATATAAAGAACTCACACAGCTCAACAACAAAAAATCAAACAACCCAGTCAAAAAATGGGCAGGGGACATGAACAGACATTTCTCCAAAGAAGATATACGGATGGCCAATAGACACATGAAAAGATGCTCATCATCACTAGTCATCAGGGAAATGCAAATCAAAACTACACTAAGATATCACCTTACACCTGTTAGAATGGCAAAAATATCCAAAACCAAGAGTGACAAATGTTGGAGAGGCTGTGGAGAAAAAGGAACCCTCATACACTGTTGGTGAGAATGCAAACTGGTACAGCCATTATAGAAAACAGTATGGAGATTTCTCAAAAAGTTAAAAATAGAAATACCTATGACCCAGCCATCCCACTACTGGGTATCTATCCTAAGAACCTGAAATCAGCAATTCCCAAAGTCCCATGCACCCCTATGTTCATCGCAGCATTATTCACAATAGCCAAGTCATGGAACCAACCTAAGTGTCCAGCAACTGATGATCGGATAAAGAAGATATGGTGTGTGTACACACACACACACACACACACACACACAATGGAATACTACTCAGGCATAAAAAAGGATAAAGTCATCCCATTCACAACAACATGGATTGACCTTGAGGGTATTATGTTGAGTGAAATAAGCCAGACAGAGAAAGACGAACTCTGTATGACTCCATGCATAGGTGGTAGTTAACATATAGACAAAGAGAACTGATTGGTGGTTACCAGAGGAAAGGGGGGGAGGGTGGGGGGAGCACTAAGGGTGAAGTGGTGTACCTACAACATGACTAATAATAATGTACAACTGTAATTTCACAAGGTTGTTAACTATCATAATCTTAATAAAAAAAATTGAAGAGTTAGTAAAATGGGAAAAGAGCAGACAGGAAGACCACCATAAAACTCTGTAGAAAATGCCTTTCCTAAAAAATAAGCGTTTGCCTACGGCTGTTCTAATTATGGGACCAAGCCTCAGTATAGTTCATCTATCAAGGAGCTTACATAAGCTGTTAGATTCATGAAGGCAATTCTAGAAGCAGCAGCAGAAAGTAAGGCCTAGGCTGTGTGTCAGAATCATCCTAAGCTATTCTAAGGCTCTCAGCTAAGCTTTCTTAAGTGGTAGAAGATTTTCTGCTTGGAGTTTTGTGATGGACAGTTTATAAAGCCCTTTGTATATGGCTTTATTTAAGGGCTGGGTCCTGTAAGCTGTCTTAGCTAATCTTTACTGCTGACTCTATGAAACAGGAATCTAAACCAAGCAATTACTGTGTCTGCTGTGATAGAAATGGAAAGGGTAGTAAGAAGATAGCTGAGAAACAATATTACATGATTTTTAGAAAGATAAGAAAATAGATAAATTTCATTATCTACTTTTTATTGTCAATTTATAGAGCCTGCATTGATTCGAATGAAGACGGGGACTTGAGTAAATCTACTGTTTTGAGAAACTACAAAGAGGCCCAGGAATATGGCTCTTTTGGCACAGCTGAGATGTTGAATTACTCTGTTAATATATATGATGATGGAAACCTGCTCTCCATTGTGACCA
The DNA here is from genome assembly GCF_037783145.1 of Equus przewalskii. Classification (NCBI taxonomy): domain Eukaryota; kingdom Metazoa; phylum Chordata; class Mammalia; order Perissodactyla; family Equidae; genus Equus; species Equus przewalskii. The sequence continues at coordinate 71,213,660 of NC_091846.1, forward strand.
GCGGAGGTATTGTGTTTCAGATTTGCCTACTAGAGATAAATTTATGAAGTGGTAAGATGATAAATTCCTACAGCCAACAGCAGCCTTATAGAGAATTTAGAAATCCCAACTGAAGAACTAGGTCTGGAATAATAGATGTGATTTGATTGCCTGGCACGATGTTGTTTTAAAGTCATAGCCATGTAGGATCCATTCCAAGAGTAGAAACATGGTCCACCCTCAGAAAATCCATCAACATAATTCATCTTATGCACAGTAATTTCACCTCCAGATATTAACCCTTGAGAAATTCACCTATGAATGCAGAGAGTCAGGTAAAAGGGTCCTTACCACACCATTCTGTGTAATTTCAAAAAAGTTGGAAACTATCTAAATACCCATCAACAAAAGGACAAGTTTCTGAAAAAATCACATTACTCATCCTGTGGAATATATTATATAGCAATCAAAATGAATAAATCTACATATGCCTGTATGCATAAATCTCAAATACATAAATTTTAATGAAAAAATACATCAGTAAAACATTTGTGTAAAATTCTTAAACATTCCAATTAATACTGTATAATGTTTATGGATATGTGTGTATATTTGGTAAAGAGATGGAAAGAAAGTGCACACCAGCCTCAGGGTGGTGGCTACTTCAGGGGAAGGAACAAGGAGAATGAGGTAGGGCAGCTAACTCCACCACCCCTTCCCCAACTTTATTAACGTGTAGCTGAAGTACAATAAACCGCACATACACACGCACAAAATTTGGTAAGGTTTGATACATGTCTATACCTAGGAAACCATCACCACAGTCAAGATAATGAACATAACCATCACCCCCAAAAGTTTGCTTGTCTTTTATAATCCAGCCCTTCTCCATCTGCATCCCCGGGAAGCCACTGAACTGCTTTCTGTCACTCTAGATTGCTTTGAATTTTCTAGAATTTTATGTAAGTAGAATAAAAAAATATTTTCCCCCTGCTTTATTTCAGCAAAATGGTTTGAAATTTGTCAATATTATTATTATAATAAGCTAGTTCCCTGTTGCTGGGGCATCTTTCATCATGTGGGTGCACTGAGGTGTAGTGATCCATTCACCTACTGATGGGCATTTGGATTGTTCCAACATTTGTGTGCAAGTCTCTGTGTGGAAATACGTTTTTATTTAATTTAGACTGATATCGAGGAGAACTGGTTGGGTATGATGGATATATGTTTAACTTTTTAAGAAACTCCCAAGCCGTTCTTCTTGGGCTTCTAAAAAGTGGCTGCACCCTTTTACCCTCCTGCCGTCAGCATCAGCCTCCAGGAGCTCCATATCCTCACCAATACGTGGGGTGGTCAGTCTGCTAAACTCTAGCCCCTGTAACTGGTAGGTAATGGTAACAAGGTATTTTTTGGGGGAGAAGATTACATTAAAATCCATTTCCTGTTTTTATTGGGAAAAATAAAAATGGAAGAAGTGGTAACAGTGGACCCATGTTCTTGCACGACAGCAGTTGTCTAGAGCACAGGAGTCAGCCTTGCAGCAGACCCAGCTGGAAGAGTCATGTGCTCTCGCTTCTGGAGTTCCAGCTACTCTGATGTCACCCAGACATGAAAGCCCAGTGTCGGTTGTCATTTATCATTGTACTTGTGTTATTGTTTATCTGACAGTGGTGGGACATTTCTCTGTAGCCATGTCTTTTAAGAAGTTTTTTCACTTAAAAAGAGTCTAGTGTTTTTGTTTTACTTTATGGATATATAACATATGTACAGAAAAATATACAAATCACAAATTGTACACACATTGAATTATCACAAAGTGGACACTTATCACAAAGTGGACACTTCTGTGTAACCACACCCAGGTCAAGAAATAAAATGCTATCTGAGCTGCTGCCATCATGCCTCTTTCTAACCACTTAACCTACCCCCCACTCCTCCCAGAGCTAACTGCTATCCTGATTTCTATCACCACATTAGTGTGAACCATCCGATATTGCTGTTTTTGTAGGGCAAAGATGATTGAATAGTGGTAATTTCACATAGTTCAACCTAATATAGTGTTTTCCCGGTTATATAGATAGAATTATTAAGTATATATCCTTTTGTGTGTGACTTCTTTAGATCAACCTTATTTTTGTGTGTTCATTACATAGTATGTGGAAATAGTGCATATTTATTGCTATATAATAATGAATTCTATGAATATGCTATGTATCCATTTACTATTGATGGATCTTGCGGTTGTTTCTAGTTTTTGAATTTTACAAACAATGCTGCCACAATCATTTTTGCACGTCTTTTAGTGTACATGTGCTTGCATTTCTGTTGAGTGTATAGCTACAAGTGCAATTGTTGGATCATAGGATATGTTTGTGCTCGGCTTTCCAAAATGCAGGTCTGCAGCCCCACCAGCAGTGTAAGTGCACATCCCTATCCACAGTTGCTGTTGTCAGCCTCAAAATTTTAGCAAGAGGTATCTCATGGCTTCAGTTTGCATTTCCCAGATGACTGATGAAGTTGAACATCTTTTCGTATATTTATTTGCCATTTCCTTATTATCCTCTTTTGTGAAATTCTTTTTCAAGTGTTTTGCCCCATTTTCCTTTTGGATTCTCTCTTTTCTTTTGGATTTGAAAGATTACGTTCTGGGTATAAGCTCTTTGTCATTTATATATATATTGCAATCACTTTCTCACTTTTTTTTTTTTTAAAGATTTTATTTTTTTTCCCTTTTTCTCCCCAAAGCCCCGCAGTACATAGTTGTATATTCTTCGTTGTGGGTCCTTCTAGTTGTGGCATGTGGGACGCTGCCTAAGCGTGGCTCGACGAGCAGTACCATGTCCGCGCCCAGGACCTGATCCAACGAAACACTGGGCCGCCTGCAGCAGAGTGCGAGAACTCAAGTACTCGGCCACAGGGCCAGCCCCTCTCACTTTTTGACTTGCATTTTCTCTCTGAATGAAGAGGATAGAATCCAGAGTAGCAGAATAGTGTATGTAATTCAAAGAGTTTCATTTTTTGTGAATTATTGATAAAAGACTTAAGATAATATACCATTAGATATTAAGATCAGAAAAATATATTTGTGTTTTTTATATAAATATATATATTTTATATATATATACTTTTTTTTGGTGAGGAAGATTAGCCCTAAGCTAACATCTGTTGCCAATCTTCCTCTTTTTTTCTTTCTTTCTTTTTTTTTTTCCTCCTGAAGCCCCAGCACATAGTCGTATATCCTAGTTGTAGGTCATTCTAGTCCTTCTACATGGGATGCCACCACAGCATGGCTTGATGAGCAGTGTGTAGGTCTGTGCCCAGGATCTGAACCAGTGAATCCTGGGCCACCAAAGCAGAACGTGTGAACTTAACTGCTGGGTCATGGGGCCAGCCTCGAGAGTGTATTTTTATTCAGTTATCTTTATCATGATTAATAATATGCAAATTGAATTGAATGGTTAAAAGTTTGGGTCTATGAGAATATTTTTCTCCCCTTTTTGTGTCTAGGGGCTCATGGAACACATGTAGCTAGTATAGCTGCTGGACATTTTCCAGAAGAACCTGAACGGAATGGTGTAGCTCCTGGTGCCCAAATTCTTTCAGTCAAGATTGGTGATACGAGACTAAGCACAATGGAGACAGGCACCGGCCTTATACGAGCTGTGAGTATTTGTGAACTGTTGACTCAGAAGATTAATGATTGATGATCTTGGGTATTTTTAGGCTTATAAAGTGCCCTTGGTTTACCAAGAATACATTGAACTGTATTTGGTGTACAGGACTTTGTTTTAAAAAGCAGAAGTGCTTAATTCATTTTAAACTATTTTTATTAAAAATTATTAGGATAAAGCTTTTTGATATGAAAATATTATTTATATTATACTTTTCATTTTAGTAAATCCCCTAGCAAGCTATTTTGAGATACTTTAAAAAAACTAAAAAAAGACCTCTTAGCCAGCTTGCTCCATCAGCCTAAGAATTTAACTAATATTCTATGTTTCATTTTAGCATATGGATTAGATTTTATTTACTTTAGTAATTTTAGAATTTCGTGAGGACCATTCCATTCCCTCTTCCTCTCCCTTCCCCAACTCCATTCTGGAAATGTGAGCTTCGTGTGTTATTGAGCATTTACTCTACTCTCCCTCCCCCTATCTTTTTTTGAATTTATCAACCATATGCCTAGAAGTAACTTATAAATTTGGATTTGAATTAGAATATTGTTGGTTACAAAACTATGGGATTCCATGCCTTTATTTTACTGGCTAATCTGTTTCTATAAATTGCTGCCTAAACTAGACTCTGTTCATCTTTTTAATAGATGATAGAAGTTATAAATCATAAGTGTGATCTTGTCAACTATAGCTATGGAGAAGCAACTCACTGGCCAAATTCAGGGTGAGTGTTCTTTGACACTTGTTAGCCATGGAAGCCTAGCTCATGAAGAGTATGAGATGTTTTTTATAACTGGATTCAATATCACGACTGAAAAAGAGTGCTTGCAGTGGTTAGATGACAACTGTGTGTCTCCTAGACCTCGAGCCCACATTCCCACGGTCAAATCTTTGATGTCGTTGTTCTCCCCTAGCCAGGTAGCCTGAAGCCTATCTGTCACTCTAATTCCTCTTCCCACAGCCTGAACTCTTTGAGGTGTACTTACCTGACAGGACTCTAGACTTGCAGAAACCCTGTCGTTCCCTTAAGTGATCCCACACCTGATCTGCCACTCTTTGCTGGAAACCCCCCTGACGTCACACTTAAATTTATGACCACAGGTCTCAGATGTTCACTCTGCATCGCCTTTGATCACACCGCATTTATCTTTTCATCCTATGTGACCATTTTACACCTTCTTTTCCCTCGGAGACCTTCAGAGACCCCGTTTCTTCCCTCAGCTGATGGCCACACCTTTCTTTTCCACTGATCCTAGAAGCGCTCAGAGGGGAAGTCTGTGCCCTTTCTGTGACCTGCTCTCACCCCGCTGTCTCACCTTTCCTTCTTGGGTGATAAAGGAGTGCCCAGGTCAGAAGTCTCTCGTGTGCTTGTGATCTAGTTCCCATTTCTTTTCTCCTTAGAGACTGCTCCAGCATCATCCCTCTCCTTTCCTGGATTATTATCATGACACAGACATCCTCTAGAATCTGCTAGCTTTAAAACAGATGAACCAAAAACCTCTTCCTTTCACACTGCCTTCACACACTTTTCCAGCAAAACTCACTGTTAGTTGTGTGTGTTCATGGTTTCTGAGTCTCCTCAGTTCATCCCGGTGTGTCTCACAGCCCAGCCCTCCTCCCAGTGTCGTCGGTGTCTTCCTGCTTTCTGGCTTGGCGTTGACCTCATGTTACCTCACCTCTTTTTTCTTCATAGTGGTAACTACTTGAAATTACCTTATTTAGAGTGTTTACTTCTTGATCATCTTGTCCCCACTCCCACCACCTAGCCATCATATATACCTATCATCCAGTTTCTGACACTCTTTAATAAAATCCTGTCAAAATGCAAATTTTACCAAGCCAGGCCATGTGGTTCGCTGTTCTCAGTAACTTAATTTTCTCAGGTAACTGGTTCTAGGTTTCTTGTGACACGTGCCCTTCCCACTCTTGTAACAAGCAGCCTGTCATCCTCAGTCATTTCATTCGTGAACATGATCTTGCCCTTTGTTCTCTTGCTTCAGTATCTTACTTACCTAAGTGTTATTTCTTTCTCTCCTTCTCTGACATTCATCCTTTTAAAGTCATCTTTCCCTAATATTCTTTCCTTCACACTTACAACTTTGGAGTGTCCTTTGCCCTATATGTTTTTTATATTGATTCCATTTTCTTCTTCATGGTCTAACTTCATCTCCTTCAGTTAATACCAGTACATTTTTCTTGCTTGCTCTCAAGCCAGATTTCATAGATTTTAAATCTTGAGTTCTCCCTGTTGCCTTATTTCTCCTTCACCTTTGCCACTAATCAGAAATAGATATAGGAATCCCCTGAGGAGTCTTTTCTGAATACGTTACTTTGCCACCTATTGCCTCATCCCCCAATGACTGCCAGTATTTCAGTATTTTCTTTCAGTCCTTTTGTAGTTTATTTTCCTACATATATTCAATTTTGTATCCAGCATTTGCCCCGCGTTTAATCTCACCTCATAACTCCTTCCCTACAGTACATCCGCACTAGGGCGTATCACTTGGAGTGGCTGTACGTTCCATGTTCTGCCAATGGTGGATGTGCTGAAATTTACTTAACCATACATTTGGACAATACTTTGGTGGTGTAGATACTTTGGGTATGGAAGCTAAACGTTTTAGTTTGAGAATGTTTTCTGCGTGATTCTGATGCACTCCTCCTTATTTATAGCCACTGTTTTTAGTTCTACTCCTTGGAACCCATGTTTTAGTTTAGTTTTTTATATAAGCCATATTTGAAAATATTTTCACAGTTATGATAATATATTTCTTGAAAAGTAGGACAATTTTATATGTTCAAAGGAATTTGATCTCTTTCAGGAGAATTTGTGAAGTAATTAGTGAAGCAGTGTGGAAGCACAATATAATTTATGTTTCAAGTGCCGGAAATAACGGTCCATGCCTGTCTACAGTCGGTTGTCCAGGTGGAACTACGTCAAGTGTAATAGGTTAGTTTTCCTGTTTTAGAAGTAGACTTGTTTAAAACAAGCAAACAGAAAAACTCAGTTAATCCAGTGTTAATTGTATCTGCTATATGCAAGGTACCGTGAACCCTTAAGTATACCCTCAGGAAACCGAAATCTAGTAGAGACCAGCTAATGTAGAGTTTACTCTAGTTTAAAGTAGGTGGGAGTCAGTGGTTTAATGAAAGTACAGCCGCAGTGCTGTGGGATTACAAAAGCGCAGTTACTTCTGATTTGAGAGTTTAAAGAAGGCTTTCTGGAAGGAGTGTGAGATGAGGATTTCAGTAGGTAGAAATGAGCAAGGGAAAGGCTTTCCAGACTGACTGAACAGCATAAATAAGGAGGCTTGCCTCACTCTCTATTTATAGCATAGACTATTTATAGTGGGTTTCCACCTTTAACTTCCCTTGGGACCTGCAGAAAGACTCAGGTGTAGCGGAAGATCCCTTCTTCGTGATGAGAAAGCAGTTAAAACACATTTGTTCCGTGAATGTGGCTTTTCTTATACTATTTGTTCTTTAGGCTATGATGCAATCAATAAGAATTATGGGAAATCAAAATTAGATGCAGTCGTAGGATGAAAATAATAAAATTAGCTTAATTATAGTATGTAGCTGCCAGCTTGTGCAAAAAAGCCCATAAAACCCATACCGTTTTTTTAATATGAGGCATGAATGAGGAGGATGAATTGAGAGAACAAGTATATAGTAAATGATGCTTAATGTAGTTTATTTATTTTGTTTATTAAGATTATGATAGTTTACAACCTTGTGAAATTTCTGTTGTACATTATTGTTAGTCATGTTGTGGGTACACCACTTCAGCCTTTGTGCCCTCCCCCCACTCCCCCTTTCCCCTGGTAACCACTGATCAGTTCTCTTTGTCTATGTGTTAACTTCCACCTATGAGTGGAGTCATACAGAGTTCGTCTTTCTCTGTCTGGCTTATTTCACTTAACATAATACCCTCAAGGTCCATCCATGTTGTTGTGAATGGGACGATTTTCTCCTTTTTTATGGCTGAGTAGTAGTCCTTTGTATATATATACACCATATCTTCTTTATCCAATTAGCAGTTGCTGGGCACTTAGTTTGGTTCCACATCTTGACTATTGTAAATAATGCTGCGATGAACATAGGGGTGCATGGGACTTTGGGAATTGCTGATTTCAGGTTCTTAGGATAGATACCCAATAGTGGGGTGGCTGGGTCATAAGGTATTTCTATGTTTAACTTTTTGAGAAATCTCCATACTGTTTTCCATAGTGGCTGCACCAGTTTGCATTCCCACCAACAGTGTATGAGGGCTCCTTTTTCTCCACAGCCTCTCCAACATTTGTCACTCTTGGTTTTGGATATTTTTGCCATTCTAACAGGTGTAAGGTGATATCTTAGTGTAGTTTTGATTTGCATTTCCCTGAAGATTAGTGGTGATGAGCATCTTTTCATGTGTCTATTGGCCATCCGTATATCTTCTTTGGAGAAATGTCTGTTCATGTCCCCTGCCCGTTTTTTGATTGGGTTGTTTGATTTTTTTTTGTTGTTGAGCTGTGTGAGTTCTTTATGTATTATGGAGATTAACCCTTTGTCGGATAAATAACTTGTAAATATTTTTTCCCAATTACTGGGCTGTTTTTTTGTTTCAATCCTGTTTTCCCTTGCCTTGAAGAAGCTCTTTAGTCTGATGAAGTCCCATTTGTTTATTCTTTCTATTGTTTCCCTCATCTGAGGAATTACTAACATAGTTTATTTTTAAGTGAGATCAGTATAAGGTTATACCTCCTCACATTTGTGATTGGATGCAGGACTATAGAAACTGTTTGGTCCCAAGCAGTATTTCTGATGTATGTATCAATAACTGCATAGATATATAGAGGGTACAGATGTTATTACAGGTTTACAGATATGGATGTTATAGATATATAATAACATTTGAGTGTGAAAGTTTAGAAACTAGTCCTTTTATAATTTTTTGTTTCAAAATAACAGTGATGTTAGATTTATAGGACATGCTTTTATTCATAGCTTCTAAATTTTAGTCAAGTATAGCTTACTGTATGTAATTTAAAACCTCTTGCTTAAGTAATTGTGTTAAATCATGGGTTCAGTGCCTACCCGTGATATATCCGTTGTGTATTCCAGTTCTTTAGATATTTTAGGTACACAAATTAAAATGAAACAGAAAATAGATCTGAAAGGTACCTAAGGATCAAAAAGTACGCTGCTCTGCTGCAATCTTAGTATTTGGTTATTTTCTTATCCCCAGATTGATTGAAATTTTAAACTAAATTTTGCAAAATTATTTCAGTTTTGTAGCAGCATTGTTTACCTAAATCCCTTTAATTCACACGTTTTACCCAGTTTTCTACTCTGAATATGTGTATGTTATAAAGAAGAATTAGGAGCTCGTGGACCTGGATCCTCGTGGACCTGGATCCTAAGTCTCGTCTCTGCCAGTCACATGTGTGTTTAGTACTTTTTTCCAGGCTCTCTAGACCATGTTTCCAAATTTCTAAAGTGCAGGAACTGAGTTTGATCTCTTTATTCTGTGTTTCAGAGTCTCTCTAATTAATCTGCATTTGCATATTTTTCTAGAAGATTGTGGCATGTTATGTCTTTGTTATTTGCTCATTATTACAGCCAAATATTTTTAAGGCGTGGGATACTGCCAACTTTCTGGGTAGAATTTTGGATATAATGGTCATTTAAAAATGAAGACAGTCAACTAAGTCCTTTATTTTTCTAAATTTGAAGTTATATTTTGTAGTTTAAAATACATTCCTCCTCTGTTTCTTTTACACATACAAGCACTTTTAGGCACATTATTATGTTTAATCCATATAATAATCCTGGTAGATTTTTTTATATCCAAAAGCAAGGTATGTAGTATAATGTCTGGGACACTGTAAACTTTCCTTGGTTATTAAGTTTTCTTATCTTTCCATTTTATGAGGGAGAACTGTGGTACAGGAAAATCAAGCAGTTCACTCAAGGTCACATAGCCCAGTGAATAGTGGATTAGAATTAGGATCCATTTTTGTGTCCTTTTGTTAATAATGAAATCCATCCCACAGGTGTTGGTGCCTATGTTTCTCCTGATATGATGGTTGCTGAGTATTCTCTGAGAGAGAAATTACCTGCAAATCAATACACGTGGTCTTCTAGAGGCCCCAGGTAGGTTGAGAGTAGTACATGGGACTATTAGAAACATTTGGTTAAATTTTACATGGTGGCAAAAGGCAGAGTTTCAGTAATTTTACTAGTTCTTTCTATTAATTTTTGCTTGTTCGGCATTTTCATTTTAACAGTCTCATGTCAGGGAAACAGATAATTAAGTAAAATACAGTTATGACATAACTATTCTGAGTGTTTATTCCTATGTCTGTGCCCATAATCTTTCACTGATAAGGATCTAAATAAAAAGTAAGGACTTGATTATCTTTAGAAAGTAGTGAAAGCCATTTGAAATAATTTTGATATTTGAAGTTTGGTGAAACTAAAGCCCTAAGAATAAGCTTTTGTAAAGCTTCCCAGTTATAGGCCTACATACCTGTGTTCACATTTTTGAAGCTATAACCTACTTCGAACAGTTTTTGGGAACAGTCCGTAGTAGGCAAGTTCTATTTGATAAATGAAGTTCATTTATTTTGGTTCCCTGAAATCCTCTGAACTATATTTATCTGATTCCAGGAACTGCTTATCTTTCTCAAGATAGAGAAAGAGGTATATTAAATCCTATTTTATATAATCCCTCATTATGCGTCAATGGGTACAGACACCTTCTGGAAAATAAAGCCTATTTTAATTCATCCCTTTACCTCTTTGGAGTTATTTTTTAAAGAGAGCAGACTCTGAATTCAGTTCAGCAAATACATTACTGCCTGCAGCAGGTCATGATCTGAGTTCACAATGGGCTTACAGAGGTGGGAGCCATCATTTCCGTTTGAATGGAACCCTTCAAGAAGGAGATGGTGTTGGAGTTGGCCTTGAAGGATGGATAGGATTTTGAGAGATGGAAGAAAGAAGTTCTATATGGCAAGAATATCATAAACTAAAGATGAACAGGTTTTGGTGTAAGGTTTTTGGGGGAAATAACTAGTAGTTGGGTTTTTCTGAAGCATAAAATAGATAAAAGGAAATATTGGAAGATAAGATTAGAGAACTTGATTGGGATCAGATCAAATCTGGTAATGCTAAATTTAACCTTGTGAGTTACGGGTATCTGTCTAGCCTTCTCTAGGTAATTTCTTCTTTAAAAAATAAACTTATTTCGATAGTTTATTCTTACTGTTTGCCACTGAAAACAATTAGGCTATGGATCTCCATGTAGATCAGCAAGCTTTGCCTGTATCATCACCACAGACTGCCCTCAACAGCCCAACTAACTGGCCTAAAACTCCACATCACTGAATAAGAGTGGCCAGGGGTGAGAGTCAAAGTGGGCAAAGGCTTTGTGTTTTATATTCAGTTAATGAAAGTATTATTAAACTTGTTAATTCTCGTCTAAGATTGATTTTGAAATGTTTTGTCTTATAGTCAGGATAAAAACAAAATACTGGGGAATGTTTAAGCCAGCCTTTCTCAGTCTTATTTGCATGTAGAACATTTAAAGAACTGTTTTAAGAAAACAAGGAGTTCCTGAATTATGAGGGAAGCTTGGATTAAAGCAGATACTGGTTCACAAGCCAGTCACTCTAAGAGTTGAGAGAATTTATTTCATGTTTACTATACTATAAATGGACTGTTATTGCAAATACATGGTTTGATTATTAGATTTAATTATTAGAAAGGGTAGGAAATATAAAACATTGGTTAATGATCACTGAACGGAGTATGTTGTGTAGCACCATTTGAAAAATCCTTTTTGTCAGGAAAGACTGCCAGACATAGAGAATTTACTTGACTTCCTGGTGTTTGCAGATATGGCATATTTCTTAAAGACAGATTACCAAATAATGTCTATGTAACATTTCAAATTTTTGTTACATACTGTCTTTTAGGTGAAAAATATTACTGACCTTTTTTTATTTTAAGGTAACTTTTTTTTTTAGTTCATCTGATCAAACCTCAAAATTATGAGATAGTTTCTGTTATTATCCTTTTTTTTAATTGAAGTATCATTGGTTTTTAGCATTATCTAAATGTCAGATGTACATCATTATATTTCAGCTTCTGTATAGACTTCATTGTGTTCACCACTGAAAGTCTAGTTGCCCTCTGGCACCATTCAAATGTGTCCCTTTACCCCTTTACTCACTTCCCCTCTGATAAGCACCAATCTGTCCTCTGTGTCTGTGTGTTTGTTGTTAAGGAAAATTTCATGTAATGTTTATATAAGGTTTTTTATAAGGAATTTGTAAGGTTTAAATAAGAAAAATTTTATTTTTTTATTTTAATAAAACTTATTTACATTTCATGGAACCCATTTTCGGAACACAGATTAAATAGTTTCTCATAAGCCACTTTAACAGACTATCTGGAAAATTAATAGAGAGCAATAGAAAGTAGTCAGAATTCGTGACTCTTGTAGTTTTTTTTTAAATTATAAGATACCAAATTCTCATTGTGAACATTGATAGGCAGTATAATTGGTGCAAAGAATACATGCAGATGACATTTGAACACTCTTTTAGTCATTCTCGTGTGCATAAACGGGAGAACACACTGTTCAGATATTTTTGTAACCTACTTTTGTCACTCGATGATACAGTATGAACATCTTTACAAGTCAACAGGTATTTACCTAATAGTTGTTTTAAGATATTCACTAAAGCGGGTGCCACCAGCCCATTTCAGGAGGAAGCTACTATTTGTATTGCATTGAGCTTCCTGTATAAAATTGTGGAACCAAATTACCCTAGTATTCCTTGCCAGGAATAAAAATAGTTCACTCATTGCGGGGAAGAATGGTAGAAGGGACCCAGCCTGTCTGGGGAGTTTATGGCCACTCTTCCGGGGAGGAGGAAGTGGTGCGCCATTGTGTTACTCCTGTAGTTGGGGCAGAGGGCAGTGTGTGTGTTTGGTGATGATGTGATGGTGAACTCTACGGGCTTTGACTCATTAGGTCCTGCCTTGCCAAAGCCCACAGCAAGGCAGTTCTGTGGGCTTGAGCCGTCCAGTACGGCAGCCACTAGTCACATGAGGTTAGTCTGAACTGAGATGTGCTGTAAGTGAAATGTACACTGGGTTTTCAAGACTTACCACAAAAAAGAATATAAGTTAACTCATTTTTTTTCTTATTAATTACATATTGATATTATATTTTGGATATGTTGGATTAAATAAAATAATATTAAAATTAATTTCACCAGTTTCTTGTTAACTGTTTTTTTAATGCGACTTTTAGAGAATTTAAAATGACATATGTCCCACATACTTCTATTGGACAGTGCTATATTAGACTTTAGACAAAGGCAAACCTTCTGTTATTACAAGAGAAAAGTACGTTCATCAAGGATTCTGAGCAGTGATGTTCATTTGTTTTCTCTCTATACATATACCTGATATCTTTCACATGTAAGCCCAGACACACACACACGTACACATTTTGTCCACTTGAAGGAAAAAAATTGCTGCATGATGGAGAAATAGCTGTGTTGTGTATTATTTCCCCGTTGATTCCAATGACTGCAAATAGTCCATGGTCTTGTACTGTAATTTATTTGACTAGTGGCCCTTTTCATGAATGCCCATGTGTATCCAATTTTCACCATCATAAGCAAACTTTAATGGCTTTTTGTTCAGTGCTGATGGAGCCCTTGGAGTGAGTATCAGTGCACCAGGAGGAGCCATTGCTTCTGTTCCTAACTGGACATTGAGAGGAACTCAGCTAATGAACGGGACGTCTATGTCTTCTCCCAATGCGTGTGGGGGCATCGCCCTGATACTTTCAGGTAAAGACGTGGCTTAGTGCTCTCCATGGTTTAACTTTACTACCACTTCTACATTTCCAGGAAGGTGATGGTAAGTTTTTGGGTTATTCTACATGTATTTCAATTACAGTTTAATTACTTTGCTTAATGAGATAGGAGTGGCGTTATAAAATGGATTTTAAATGTATCATTTTATAGTTCACTTTAGTCCTGGTTCTAAAATCTATGATGTATTTATAAACTTGGGTAAGTAAGAGTTAAGTATCCAGACAATTTTATGTTCATAGCATAAAATAGTCAGATAGTAGCCATAAAAAATAATAGAATGAATTTTTCTTACCTTAGTGCAGACAGATATTTTTGTTTTCCGGAGCTCTCATGGTGGTAAAATGTGGTAGAATTGGTGATGTCCTGGCTCAGAGTAAAGTGTGAGGAGGAGAATATTTATGTGATGATAATGATTTGAATGTGTATTCATTCAGTCAGCACATGTATTTATTGACTATTAATGACTATCTTGCATTATTTTAGCTCTGGGGCTAAATTGGTGAATAAAACATCAAAAATACTTGCCCATGTGGAGTTTATATTACCCTTGAGTGAGACAGACTATGAACAAACTAAAATAGTTTCTATTATATTAGAAGGTAGTCAGTATTGCTGTGGAGCACAATGAAGTGCAGAGGGAGGGAGGACTTGCTAGGGTGGTGTGCAGGAGGCTTACAGTGTTAAATAGGGTGGCATTGGTGCTGGCTAGGACTCAGAGTTAGGGCAACCAGGCTGTCGTGAAGATGCCACCTCAGAAGTGTCCCTATAATCAATCCCGGACTCTCCACCCTCATTTCTAGTGCTTTTCAAGTTCACAAGATACTTCAAGGTTGCTCATGCCTGCCGTCTTTTGGCCTTGCAAACTCCTGTGCATTCTGTAAGAGCTGACTCGTGTGTCTGTCCCTCTGATAGAGCTTCCCCTTCTTTTGGATTCTCACAGACAAAATTGGTCACTTTCTTGATTCGCTCTTAGAACATTATATTTCCCTGTTTGTTTTGCTTCTTTCTTAGAATATCGTAGGTGATTACATGTTTGATGAGCTCTGGCGAGGACAGGAATGCTATATTACTCATTTTTTATCTCTAACAATAGTCATTAATGTGAGATTTACGGATTGGCGCCTCTACATCCTTCCCATAGAACAGTCCTTCCCAGCCTGTCTGCTCCCTAGCGTCACCCAGGAAAGCGTTTAATCAGTATCAGTGCCTGGGACCCAGTCTCAGATGCTCATTTAATTGGTCTGTAGTGAGGCCTCAGCATCATTTTTGCTTAAGTTCCTCTGGTGGTTATAACATGCAGCTGGGTTGAAAACCACTGCCAGTGACCATATTGTTTGACCAGCAGTATTTGAAAGAAAATGTCACTCGAATGCCTTTAGGTATCTGCCTCCTGCGTGCATATTACCTCTGCATAGCCTGTGTTTGTGCCCTTGCTTAGTGGGCACGCAGTGGTTTTTGTTGAATGAAGTCTTTGTGTGATGCAAGCAGTTTGAGTCATATTGTTCTGTTTAAAAAAAAAAAATTTTTAAAGACTTAAAAATGAGTGTTGAAACACAAGACATTAAAACCAGAGAATGTACATGTTATTGCTCCTGGTGAGGGGAAAAGGTTTCAAGTAGTAAGCTTCTCTAATAGTACTTTCTTGTTTTCGTTTTTTGACTTTAGGTCTGAAAACTAATGATGTTAACTACACAGTTCATTCAGTCAGAAGAGCTCTAGAAAACACCGCGGTGAAGGCTGATAATATAGAAGTATTTGCCCAAGGACATGGTATTATTCAGGTATGGTTGTTTATATGAAAATGGGTTGTAAATCATTAAGATAATATCTTAGCTATTACTGGATAAAATTTCTAGTTATAGTGATGATTGAGTATATCTAATTCTAGATTATTTGGCCATAGTTGTCTCTGAACTATAAGCAGAGGATATGAAAAATTCTGTAGTTAAGACAAATTTGTTGGAGTAAGATAGAGAAATATAATAAATGTAGGACGTGCAGAGGATGGAAATTTAAAGCAAAAAGGTAGAGGGCAAAAACTGGTACATCATAATGGCGTATGGAAGAGTTCCTAACTTTGGTCACTTGGGAATAAGAGGGTAATAGAGAGTGGAGTGGAAGGTGAGTCCAGGGGTCAGACTGGTATTTTGTCTAAAAAGCTAGAATTGTCCTTTTGATTGGGGTTACCATGTAGTTTAGAGAAGTGAATGTGGAAACTGAGTTTTTGCTTGCACTTTGCCGTAATTGAAATCGGATTGGTAATTTGCAACACGACATTCTCTTGACCCAACCATTTGTATCTTACTGTTGTATTCTTTTAATTAGGTTGATAAAGCCTATGACTACCTCGTTCAGAATACATCATTTGCTAATAAGTTAGGTTTCACTGTTACTGTTGGAAATAACCGTGGCATCTACCTCCGAGATCCTGTTCAGGTGGCTGCACCTTCAGATCATGGTGTTGGCATTGAACCTGTATTTCCAGAAAATACGGGTAAGTAATAAATGGACAGTAAGCTCAAGTGCTCACATGTATGGTTCAAATGAATAGTATCATAATAGAGAAACACTGTTTGGGCTAATGTTCTAAAGAGAAAACATGAATTGACCATATTTCAAATCTTAGAAGATTTTAGGGGAAATCTGATGGTAATTAGGATCCCAATACAGTGGTAGTTCAGTTAGTATTGTGTCTATTGAGAAAAACAGTAAAATGGGCATTCAGTGACCCACAGTTTTATTAAATTGTGGATAATAGAACATCAAATTCCTGTTCTTTCCCACTTTTACTACTTGGATGTAACACTAAGCTTTGGGTTGGCAAGTGGGAAGTAGAAGCAGCCAAAGAGAGCCACAGCTCAGTGAGGTGTGAACAAAATAATCATCAGTGTCTACTTGGCAGTCATTTCCATAAAATGCTGTTATGAAAAATATCCACTGAAACTCCTTATTTTAAGGTTGTAGCAGTGTTGGATGTCAATGGATCACAAGCATACTAAAACTTAAGGAAACTTCTGTGACTGTTTTATGTAAGCTGTATTTTGGATGCCTATGCTTTGTGCATTTTACAACCAACCAAACTCATTTGCTAAATTTTCTTCAGAGAAGATAAAACTTTTTAAAATGGAAGAAAAGGAAAAAGTACTAATCTTTAATTTGTGGTCTTTTTTAATTCCAGAAAACTCTGAAAAAATATCCCTTCAGCTTCATTTAGCTTTAACTTCAAATTCGTCTTGGGTTCAGTGTCCCAGCCATTTGGAGCTCATGAATCAGTGTAGACACATAAACATACGTGTGGATCCCAGGGGCTTAAGAGAAGGCTTGCATTACACAGAGGTATTGGTGCACCTTTATCTCTACTTCTTTACTCTTTAAAATCTTTGAGTACTTTTTGTGGCAGTCCATTTCCCCATTAGTCTGAATTAGTCGAGGGTTGTCATCCATGTACTTGTTTAGGCTATTTGCCATTAATTACGTGACCTGACATCAGAAATTAATGTCAGCTTGTGCTTAGGTCCTTTAAATTTTACTATTAATTTCTTCTGTGAATATATTACACCTTTTTTTCTTTTTCTTCTCTCTCTTTTAAAAGTTTATTTACAGATACTGAAACTTAATATTCTTTTTCCAAGGTCTGTGGCTATGATATAGCATCACCTAATGCAGGTCCTCTGTTCAGAGTTCCAATTACTGCAGTTATAGCAGCAAAGTAAGTAACAAGTTACCAACAGCTTACTGTCAACCGTAATTTTTTAATGGCTATTTATGAAAATAGTGCAAACTTTCGAAGGATTAATAGGCCAGAACTAGATAATGGGATTTAGTTCTGCTCCTTCCTTTGAAGTTCAAGGTGGCACGTAGAGTCATGGTATTCCTTGTTCACTGTGAGAATAAGTGATGGCATCTGTCGTCTGCCCTACCCCTGCACCACACTGCTTTCCGCCAGCGTGGCAATGCCCCCCTACTTGCCTGACTCAGAGAACATTTTAGCCTTCATCTTGCCTGATCCCTCTGCAGTATTTGACGTGGCTTGGTCCCCTTCCACCCGCACCCCATTTTCCTTGCTTGTCTCTGGGATTACTGTTTTCTTCTGCTACTTCCACTTTTCCAGTCACCTACTATTTCCAGACTCTTCTCATTCCATCTTGTCTTCCACCCTGGAACCAAGGAACTCAGATTGGATCGTATTGTTTCCTGTATAAAATATATTGGTGGCACACTCAGGGATCATGCTCCTTAAGTGGCAAATAATGATCTTTCACAAGCTGCTGTTTCCTGTCGTTCCATCCACCCAGTTGCACATGGCTGTGAGCTCACTGCTGGTGACCCTGCAGGTTTCCTCAGGACGCCATGCATTTGCACAGCTGCTTCCTTTGCTTCAGTTCCCTGTCTCCTAACGTAATGACCAGACACGTTTCTAGTCATCCCCGAGTGAAGGGAGGCCCTTCTTGCTGCCTTGTGGCATTTTTTACATGCCTGCGGTACAGACTTTAGGCAGTATGTTGTCATTTCTAATTTAATTTACCCCATTTGACTGAGCCCACTGAAGACACAGGGACTGTATCTCACGCATTCCTATTGGAGCCCATTATACAGAATATACAAAAGAAAACAAATTGTTAGTAGGTGAAGGACAAAATTGGAATTATAAGAATACTGCAAATAATAAAAAGTTCTAAATTAGCAGTTTCTATTGAGTTAGTTACACTGGTAAGTATTAACTATGCAACAGGTCTCAACCCATAACAAACATAGGATGAAACTGAGGAGGTAAAAAGTGACATACACATGGAAGCATTGCAGAACAGTTAAATTCTCAGCCATATATTCCCTACAAGTCCAGGAGGAATTTAGACAAGGGATATGTAAGATTCAGGAACCACTGAGACACCCTCTCCTTCGGGAAGCTCTCCCTGGTCCCTTTGCATGAACCAGGTCCTCTTCAATCTCTTTTTCCCTACGCTTCCTGTCTACCCAGAGCTAGTTACGTTAAACGTCTCTAATGGTTTTTCTGTCCCCACTAGATTGTCTAGGACAAAGGAAAATATTTTATTCATTGTTGTGTTTGTGGCTCCTAACAATAGTGCCTCATATATAGTAGGCACTCATTAAATGTTTGACACACTGACTAGAATTTGTCCTTAGCTTATACTTAGGTTTCCATATGGATAATTATACATTTGACCTTTGGGTTTCATTGATTTCTTAGAAAAATGTTATGAAAGTAGTTTCTTCTTCTTTTTTTTTTTTAATTCTTGTAAGCAATTTTTTTTTAAGATTTTATTTTTTTCCTTTTTCTCCCCAAAGCCCCCCAGTACATAGTTTTGTATTCTTAGTTGTGAGTCCTTCTAGTTGTGGCATGTGGGACGCTGCCTCAGTGTGGTTTGATGAGCAGTGCCATGTCCGCCCCCAGGATTTGAACCAACAAAACACTGGGCCGCCTGCAGCGGAGCGCGCGAACTTAACCACTCGGCCACGGGGCCAGCCCCAGTAGTTTCTTGTTTACCATGTCCTTATGGTCGGGGAGCATTTCAAAACTTCAAAAGGGGTTTAATTTAATACCAGCGTCACAGCTGCAAGACAGTCTGACACAGAACATTACCTTTGATTTCCATATGTAGGACTCACTAGAGTCTAGACTGTGGTAGGTGGAAAATCCAGTGAATGTTGTACCATTTCTTTCACGGAAAAAGAGGGAGAGCTTTTTTATAGAGTGTGTGTGTCTTACGGACAAATTATAAAATAGACAAAAAGTAGAAAAAGCATCTATACTGGGCTATCCGGAATTTCTCTCTGCTAACATGTTGCAAAATTGAGATAATATTTTGCATACTGTTTTGTAACCAGCTTTTAAGTCCCTGTGTTTATTTCTAAGGGACTATTAAAATCTAGAGTGCCAGTAGGCTTATAATATAAACCTTTTTTATGAGAGTGTTACATTTAATCATTTATTTTTATTAATTTTCAGAGTAAGTGAATCATCACACTATGATCTAGCCTTTACAGATGTACATTTTAAACCTGGTCAGATTCGAAGGCATTTTATTGAGGTTCCTGAGGGTGCAACGTGGGCTGGTAAGTAAAATTAAAGTCTATCTTGACCACCTATCTTTATGCACATTCTGTCTCTGTTATGGTGATGACTACATAAAGCTTGTATATCGATAATACATACTGTTCTCATAGCAATACTGTATCTGGCACCCCATATTTGTGTTAGGTTCAAAACTTTTTTAAGATCTAGTACTACTATTTTGCATTGGCTCATACATCAAATCATCTAGGCTATCTTAAGATGTTTTAATATTTAAGATTTTAGTTTAGAATGTTGCCTTACCTGTTAATGATTAGAGTCAGAGTCACAGTGTTGAACGACTCCAGGCTGCCGTCCACATAGAGCCCTTGGAAGTCGTCTAACCTTAGGCTCTGACAAAATATGCGCTAACAATATTAAAGAATAAAAATCTATAATTAATTAATATTGAATCTGATATTTGTTTAATGGTAAATGTCATTAATTATAATGCCCTAATTATGGTTTGTTTAGGTTGGCATTGAAAATAATTAGTTTTTTTAATAAGAATTTGTTGGATGATCCAGAATGGAAATACCTCAGAGCATTTAGCAGTCTTGAATTAGAGTTGTACTACAGGGGTGGAGGAAATGGGGAGACATTGGTCAGAGGATGCGAACTTTCAGTTGTAGGGTGAATCAGTTTGAGGGAGCTTGATGTCCAGCATGGTGACTGTAGTTAGTGATACTGTATTGTGTGATTGAAATTTGCTAAAAGAGTAGACTTTAAGTGTTCTCACCATGAAAAAAGAAATGGTAACTATGTGAAGTGATGGATATGTTAACTAGCCTTACTGTGGTAGTCATTTCACCATGTATACATGTTTCAAATCATCATGTTGTACACCTTAAACTTACACAGTGTTGTTGGTTATTTCTCAATAAAGCTGGGGGGGAATGAGTCAAAGCAAAAAAACAAAAGAAAGGTACTGCAGATGATTCCTGTTTCAAATAATTGGAAATACTGTCATCACACTAGATTTTGTATTCTTAACCATTGATTAGGTTCACAGAGCCTGTGTCCACTTGACCTTGCGTTAGTTACCTGTGTCACGGTAGCTGTTCTTTAGACAGGTTGCCAATCTTGCTTCGCAGTGATTTGGGCTTCCCTCCAGCTGTGCCTCAGAATAAAGCTGAGCATTTGTAGTTCTGATGGTCAGACTTTCTAGAAGCAAAACAAGGCACAAATAAATCAAGAGGGAGTGACTAAGAAAAGTTATCAGTGAGATTGAATAAATAGATACTAATGGCATGATAACAAATAGAGGTTTCTAAAATTAAAATCCTCTTTACTTTATCAGGAATTGATTGGTTTCCAGCTAAAACAAGAGGAAAGGTTGAACTTAGCAACAGAGGAGAGAGGGATTTTAAAAGGTACCTGATTAGGATAATTTTCTGTCCATCTGTGGACAGCTTGCTGCTCCGTGGTGTTTACAGCATAGTGATTGTTCATTTTAATACTGATTTCTGTATTTTTCATAGCTAAATCTTCTACCTCTTCAGTTTTATTAATATTCTGTTGATACTTTGTTTTTAAGGAATATGCAGATTTCATTTGAATATACTATTTTATTCTTGATATATTATTCCCTAACAAATAGGCATTATTAAAACCATTTTATAGCCATTTTAAATCTTACAAGTTTAAAATTTTCTTCTTCGTTTCTTATTTTAGAAGTTACAGTGTGCTCATGTTCTTCTGAGGTGTCCGCCAAATTTGTTCTTCACGCAGTACAGCTTGTGAAGCAAAGAGCATATCGAAGTCATGAATTCTATAAGTTTTGTTCCCTTCCAGAAAAAGGAACACTGACCGAGGCTTTTCCTGTCTTGGTAAGTTTTAATTAATAGTTTAAAATCCTAAAACGATTTCTTTTCATCTTTGGTATGGACTGAGACTATTTGAATTTAATTTTATAGTTTGTATTCAGAGCATATTGGGGCTTTGTGTTCTGTTAATGCTGAATAAATGAAGATACATAGTCTAATTAGGATACTTGAGACCGAGTTGGAGGTAGATATTAACCTTCTTTTAACTCTTTAGTAATTGTCAAAGAAAAATGCTACTGTGCTAGATTCTGACACCTAGCAGTGTCGACCCTGATTGAGATAGTTTCCTCATATACAGTAGATTATTTCCTTATTTAAGACTTTTCTACATGTCACTTAGGTTATTTTATTAATGCCCTATTGTTAAGAATCCATGAGGTTAATTTGCTTTATTGGTGAAACTGCTACTGCTGCTTCCTACTTAAATTACGTCAAGTATGGCAGTCTCCATTCTTACTAGTAGTGTTAGAAAGACCAGTCCTTCCTCCATGGAAGGTGAATGTACTGATGTTCTTCTTAAACTTGCTATACTGTATTTTTAGTTGGTTATATGATCTTTCCTGTATCTCTTATGTTTCTGATTACTTTCACTTATGTTCATGTATGTGGCAGTGTCACATGACGCCTCTTTAAACTTTCTAATGTGCTGAGTAATAGAACACTTAATTTAAAACTCAGTGCTAGAGACAGTTTTTGTTTTTAATTTTTTTAATAGGAAGAGGTAAGTGACCATAATTTCATTTTGCTTTGGTTGCCAGGCAGCTCTGAGCCTGAAACTCAACTGTGGCTGTTGAATATGCCTTAGAAAGCTGTCAATACCCTTTTTCTTGTCATTACTCTTAATAATTTTTCCTTTCGTCCCAGGTTTTTATTCTAGTTTGTTTTCACTGTTTTTTATTGTATGTGCTTTCAAAGCTGCCTCAGATCTTTTATGACAAGCAGTGTAGGATTATGAGTAAATAACTTTGTGGATTTACATGTCTGCATTCTATCTATGCAGTTGTGATTTGTGCAGCTCCAAACATAGCTGATAAAAGTTCCTTGGATTTTCTTGCTGTACCAATAGAAAAGTTTGAAAGCATAGAATTGCTTTCAAACACCTACCATTTGTATGCTATAATTCAAAGGAAATTGAGAAAAGGGATTTACGCGTTTATAATTTATTTTTATTTTTCTTTGCAGGGTGGGAAAGCAATTGAATTTTGCATTGCTCGTTGGTGGGCAAGTCTTAGTGATGTCAATATTGATTATACCATTTCTTTCCATGGGATAGTGTGCACTGCTCCTCAGTTAAACATTGTGAGTTCCACATTTTCATCATTTTTAATATCAATCATTTGTGTTATTGAAAAATAGTCTCACTGGTTGGATTTAAACTTTAATAGGGAAATTACTTGTGTTTCTGAAAATAACGGTAGTATTTGTTCGTGGGTGCTTATAAACTTTGCATTAGACATTTATTTTAGTCTCAATATTGTTTAAAGATACAGTTATTTGCAATAAAGTTTGAGAAACTAATTTGATAAATATCCTTTGTAGCATGCATCGGAAGGAATCAACCGATTTGATGTTCAGTCCTCCTTGAAATATGAAGATCTGGCTCCGTGCATAACTTTGAAGAGCTGGGTTCAAACACTACGGTATCCTTGAATGTTTTAGGGCTACAGATGTTGAGTACTGATGTGGTGTGTGCACGGGATCTCCTACACTCTTTGAAAAGAGTCATTATTTTAAATCCGTCTGAATGCTAGAGATGAAAATTAAGTTTATGACTTTCCAGCCTAGGAATCCTGGCAGGTCTTTGAGAGGCAGCCCCAGCAGCAGCGTCTAGCCTTAAATAACATGTATGTAAAGCTGTTATTGTGGCACCTGGCGGGACCCATCCTGTGGCAAATGAGCACTATCTGCAGTCAAAACCTGTCCTTCAACACTGTTAGCAATTGTCACCCTAGTATTGGGATCCGATTATATTTATTGTTGACATTTGAAAATGTTTTTATCATGAAAAGATTACCTTTGTAATATGGCAAAGTTTAAACTGTGTGTGTCGCTGTGGTTCAGTCAGTAAAGAATTATGTAAGCTAGTGATTTAAATGTTATAAAATATACTGAAAAGGACCGTGTTTAGGAATGCTCATTGTCACTTCTGATGATATATTATAGATTTTGTTGATTATAGATTTATCTCATTAAATGAACTCAAATCAGTTATGCAATTGTCTAATTACAGCCCACTGAGTGCAAAAACAAAACCTTTAGGATCAAGAGATGTTTTGCCAAATAATCGTCAACTTTATGAGATGATCCTGACATATAACTTTCATCAAGTAAGTGTGTGTATAATAAAGTATACCCTTACAATGAACTTTTTTGTTTATGACTGATAAAATCAAAAATGGGGAGGATGATGTATTCAGTGTCTGTGTATGAAATGGGATCGAGTGATTAACACTAGTTAATTTGAAATTATTCTTTGGGAAATTATGGTTTGTAATGATCTAAGTACCATTCAGGTCTGAAGTCACTAATTCTAATTTACTGGTGACCTGGCCTTGGAGCCTTAGTGTTTGTAATCAGTGATGCCTATTCATTGGTACCTGTCCAGTATCTCCTGTCCGGTGGTTAGGTGTCTCGTCTGTGCCAGATGCCTTCTGATTATGGTGGTGGGCCTGATTGCTTTCTGGGAAGCAGACGTCAGAGAGTGAGGCGTCACAATAACTCCTCAGTTGAATGAATGGTGAAGGTAGTTATGAGACTAGTGTAAATGTTGGATCAAAGAGTTCATGTAACATCAGTAAGATTTCAGTAAAACTCTTACTGAGGCATAATATGGATTTGGTTTTAATGTTCAGATGATTGATTTCAGTGAATTGTCAAATTTCAATTTTTTTAAGTAATTAGAGGTCCTTGAAGAATATATATTGCTTTATTAATGAATACAAATAGCTAGGTTTGTATTTTTAAAAGTTTGTAAAGAGAAGTACCTTTTATTAGTACCAAAATACTGGATGGTTCTGCATTTTTAAAATTGGTTACCACAAGAAAATATTTTTAGTACTTGTAATGTAAAAATCTCATCACCATTAGAAATCATATAAACCATGTCAAGTATTCATTCTTTTTTTCTTTATAGCCCAAGAGTGGGGAAGTAACTCCAAGCTGCCCGCTACTTTGTGAATTATTATATGAATCAGAATTTGACAGCCAACTGTGGATCATATTTGACCAGAATAAAAGACAGATGGGTTCAGGTGATGCCTATCCACATCAGGTATAAAATTGGCAGTGATTGTTAAAATTAACGAAAGCTGTTTCCTGAACTAATGAATCCCTGATTTCTTGTTATGGTATTATTTGTTGTTTTTTTAATGTCAGAGTTTTGCATTTGGTACTTTGGCACACCCTTAGAAGCTCACTTGTCTGTTTTGGAACAGTCTGTGACAACTTTTCAGCCATGTAGTTCAGCTGAAACAAGTTTTGGGGTTGAGGAGGGTGGGGATGACACTTGCACATACTGGCCAGCATACCTTTTTATTTTTAGAATTTCTCCTTCCTTCCCACTGCTTCCACCCATCTGAAGGTTGGAAACGGATCATCTTAGTTATGTGAGCACCTTGAAATAATCCCTGGTCTGAACTGGATAAAGAGCACTACAACAGTGCCAAGTGTTTTCAGTTTATCAGAACTTTCAAATTTGTTTCTTCATTGGACAACTGCATATTGAACACTTAGTGTATGCCAAGCACCATGCTTGGCACTATTGTATTGAAGGAGAAAGATCTTTTTTTAAATTTTTTTTTTTTTAAAGATTGGCACCTGAGCTAACATCTATTGCCAATCTTTTTTTTCTTCTTCTCCCCAAAGTCCCCAGTACATAGTTGTATATTCTAGTTATAGCTCCCTCTGGTTGTGTTATGTGGGATGCCGCCTCAGCATGGCTTGATGGGCGGTGCCATGTTCCACCCAGGATCCAAACTGGCGAAACCCTGGGCCACCAAAGCAGAGCGGACAAACTTAACCACTTGGCCATGGGGCCAGCCCCAAAAGAAAAATCTTTTAATTGTAATTTATAGAAATTTTATCTCTAATTGAAATATTGTTACAAAGAAATATGAGGTGTTTCCTATAATATTTATAATTTTATGCTAAATAATAAAAATAATTTATACAGGTTTTTTTCAATTAGTCATTCAAGGTATGATTTCCCTTTTTTCCTTTGTCAAAGCAAGCCCCAGTCACATCTCCTCAGTACAGACTGGATTTTTGCAGTGATCGCTAAAATCTTCTAAAATTTAGCATTTAAAATCTCCCCAGAAGAAACTGCTGCTGCAGAATCATCGAGATGAAGCTTAGTGGATTTATACTCCTCCATCGCTCTTGGCTCCCTATTTTTCCTGTCTGCCATGAAGAAGTGTGGCATTTCAGTTACAATATAAAGATTAGCAGTCACATGTATACACACACGTGTGTATATTTGTCTTGACTTTATATTTAGCGCCTAAATTTTGCTGATTTTTGGTGGTGGTTTATACGTTTCTGAAGATCTATGGACTAGAAAATTACTGCTTTTATCAGTCTTGAGCAGACCCTGATTTTTTAGTGACCTTTTGTGGAAAGAATGAGGGCTTGGGAATCAGACCTGCCTTCAGCCCCCTCGTCCTTTACTCTGTGTGTGACCTTGGACAGTTCACCTGATGTCCCTGCTCCTGCTTACTCACCTGCGCAGTCAGGACTGTCTGTGTGTATGTAAATAAATGTGCCGTAACTGGCAGTGTTCCTCACACGATGTAAGTGCTCTGTAAGTAGTCACTATTTCTTATTTATCCTCTTACTGTAATTTCCATTTACTTGGCTAAACTTTACTTTTCCCAAATGTTGCTTTTCTTTTTTAGTATTCTCTGAAGCTGGAGAAAGGAGATTATACAATTCGACTACAGATTCGTCATGAGCAAATCAGTGATTTGGAACGTCTCAAAGATCTTCCATTTATTGTGTCTCATAGGTTGTCTAATACCTTGAGCTTAGATATTCATGAAAATCATAGCCTTGCACTTCTAGGAAAGAAGAAATCAAGTAATTTGACATTACCACCCAAGTATAATCAGCCATTCTTTGTTACTTCCTTACCTGATGATAAGTAAGTGATAAGGTTGATTACTCTTAATGCCCATCTTATACCTCTGGTCTTTTAATGCTAGTAGTTCGTTATGTTAGGCTAAATTTATAGTATGTTGTCATTTACCATTGGAGACTGAGATTAATCCTCCCTTGATTTTTGAAATTTTAGTTATGGGAATTACTTTAAATGCAGTTGTTTTGATGTTTTTACCCCTACATTATCTTTGTGAAACTTTCTTTTTTTGTTCTTTTTTTTCTCTTTTGAATCTTCTTATTAGAATACCCAAAGGAGCAGGGCCAGGATGCTACCTTGCAGGATCCTTAACGTTGTCAAAGACTGAACTTGGAAAGAAAGCTGTAAGTATTAGGTTTTTTACACTGAAATTACCTATTCTAAAATTTCCATTTCTTTAAAGATGGGAATTAATTCCATATTTCAGATTGAGTAAAAGGGAAGCTATTCCTGGAAAAAATTTAATACTTTTTTCCCAAGTTACTGGTAAAGATCAATTAATATTCAGTTGTATTTTTAAATATTTGGGGGGGAAGGTCTGGTAGCATAATGGTTAAGTTCGTGCACTCCGCTTCACTGGCCCAGGGTTTGCAGGTTCAGATCCTGGGCACAGACTTAGCACGACTCATCAAACCATGCATGCTGTGGCAGCATCCCACATAAAATAGATGAAGATTGGTACAAATGTTAGCTCAGCAACAATCTTCCTCAAGCAAAAAGAGGAAGATTGGCAACAGACATTAGCGTAGGGCCAGTCTTCCTCACAAGGAAGGAAAAAAACCTGAATGAATGAATAAATAAATTAATTAAATATTTGATATTCTTTTTCCCAAGCCTGAGTACTTCGGCCCTGAATCTGTCCTACCTTGCGTGACTAGTATACGTGAACTTCCTATGAAATGTGTGCATCCAAAGCCCTCTTATCTTAAGTGAATGGAATGTTTAAAATTAGAGCGTTTTGTAGAATTTTAGCCAATGTAATATTACGGATATAGGAATAAATCATATCTTCTTGGGTTACTTCTAAAAACCAGTCAGAATAATTATTACTAATGAACAGTATTTTTCACACTTGTACAGGCCTTTTTCATTGTTGGAATTTTGTGTTAATTACGTAATTACAAGATTTCTTTTGGCATTGCATTTTATTTTGTAGTCTCAGTTATGCTTTTTGTTAAAAACTTGTTTCTGGTTGTTACATTTTAGAGATAAATGTTACAGTTTTATAAGTACCTGTTGTGGATTTCCATGTGTTTTCATTACAAATTTTTTATGAGAATAGTGTTTGTGTAGACTTAGCACCTTTTGCCATAAAGTAATCTGAGCTCAGTTCCTTAAAAGTTGTCTTTCTTACAGTTGTTATTTCTCTTTTGCTTTAGTTCTTAGACACTTAAGTAGGTCTAACACCTAATGCTAGAATCTGTAAATGCTGTTATCAGAATGAATAGATCACATACATCTAAACAAGTATACTTATTGCTTGCCACTACTGAAGCAAAGGTCGTTTATTCACTGTCACAGAAGCATAACTTTGGAATTTTGTGTTTGGAAAAAGTTGTTCCCTGACATCTCTTGTCTCATTTCAGTCTATACTATTTATTTCTATATACTTTAATATAATTTGAAGTGAGTCGCTAGTTAGTGAAACTGGAATTCATAGCTGCACTGATTTAACAAGTCCTTGTAGTCTTTATTTGTAGGTTTCATTTCCCAGGCAGCCTGCTGCTTCTGCTGTGGGGCTTCAGCCATGAGGTTCTCACCCAGATAGCTCTTGAAGTGCCCACTTCCTTGTGATGAGTATGACAGAAGAGCATTGTTACTAAAAGTATGCTTTTAGAAATTTAGAGATGGTTATTACTTCCTGGCTGCATTCTTTCGGAGGCAGTTGTAAAAAATTAAATTATAAACACGTGGGATTAACTATAGTTATTACTTACCAGAGTAGATTGTCTTGAGAGAACAAAAACCTAAAGGTGTCTGGTTAATGATGATTCCTGGTGCGTTGTTCACATCCTCTTACCTCCCTGGTTTTGCATTTCCTGTGGTTTGGGTAGTTGGGAAGATTCCTGTTCACTGTACTCTCCCTGACTTTCACAGTCACTTTGAAGGGTGCTTTTCTGTGAATGCATGGGCATGTGTGATTGTTGTGATGTCCCTGAAAATAAGACTCTGGACCATCAGCTAAACTGAATGTTTTCAAAACTGTTTTGATGATTAATGGCTTTTGCTCTACTAAATTTTTGAAGTAAAATGTTGAAAAACATTTGCCCTTAGGAATAATAAATTTAAGATATTTGAGTGCATTTTTATTTAAAAAAATGAAAGTGGCAATGTTGCTTTCTTTAAAAGCCTGCCATTGTGACCATAGACCTGACCCCTCTAAGGACTGTGACACACACAGCTGGAACGTAACCTGGAAGAAACTTAGACAGAGGAGGTGTCTCCATCCTGTGTAGATTATGCGTGTTTTCTTACAGAATGTCGTTCTAACTCCCAGGGGCAGTCTGCAGCAAAACGACAAGGAAAGTTTAAAAAGGTACTGATTGTCAGTTCTTAACAAAGATATCGTAAAGCCTTATTTGCATATTAGTTAAACTTTTTTTCTGTCACTATTATAAATCTTTCCCTTAGTTTCCTTTCTTTAAGTTCTGCAGCATAGTGCTCTTAGCTTATCAATGTTGACATTCTACTTTCTTAATAAGGTTTTTTTTAATACCATAAATTGCTGAAAGACCCCTGGCTTACATGTGTATAGAAAAAATTTTAATGTTCTTCATTTCTTACTACAGATATGATACTAAGTAATAATATTTGAAATTTTGCATATCTAAAATCCTGTAGAGAGATGAATGTGATTTTGTTAAGTCTAAAAACATTCTTTAATTGGATGATTTGATTAATAAGATATTATTAAAGTATTTGAAGTGAAGTTTATTCCCTGCTCTTGCATCTTCTTAATTCTGGAAGGGCAGATACAGAGCAATGGACATAGTAGGAATGGAAATCAGGACTGCTGACTAAAAGCTGAAACTCACCCTCTAAGAGCACAAGCAGATTTTAAGACCATAACTAGTAAGTGATTTGATCGGCTTCCAGCACTTTATTAGACAATCTCCAGTTGACTACTAGAGCCAAATTTAACTCAAAACAGAAAAATTCTACTTCAGGTGTACGTTAGAGAAAGGGATATATTATTCGATGAGGTCTCTGGGGAAGACCTACTGAGGTCGTTGAGCATCTTAGTGATTTCTTGCATTCGAGCAGGAAGCACTGCAGTGGGAGGATTAATATCTTAAGGTATAATCAAAAGGTAACTCTATTTCTTAATTCATTCTGGTGTAAAACTGAGGATCACCATTTTATAATAGGTAAATTCCTTATTAAATAAAAGCTTCTGAAATGTCAGTATTTCTATGTAATGGTAAACACTTTGTTCAAACCAAATACCCCACTAGGAATCACATTTCCAGATGAAGGCATATCTGCTTCTCTGTAGAGCAGTGTTTCTCATCTGAGCATTTTGACCCATTTAGGGGCCAGGTAAATTCACCTACTGAAACATAACCAGCAGTAAAATGGAAACAATAAAATAGGAAATTTGAATTCATCAGACTCATAAAACTATGATTTCATTTTATGTGTAGATTGTTTATCTTTGGGTCATAGTGAAAACAGCTTGAAAGCTGCTGCTTTAGAGAATGAGGAAAAGGTAGTCTAGGAGCCCATTAAAAGTAGAAGGCGCCTGGGGCCAGCCCGGTTGCATAGTGGTTAGGGTCACCTGCTCTGCTTCAGGGTTTGCCGGTTTGGGTCCTGAGTGCGGACATATGCACCACTTATCCAGCCATGCTGTGACAGGTGTCCCACATATAAAGTAGAGGAAGCTGGGCACAGATATTAGCTCAGGGCTAATCTTCCTCAAAAAAAAAAGAAATGTAGAAGGTGCATATCATAAAGACATAGCCAGTTTTTTTCTTCCTAGTGTATATTTTGGTTGATCTTTTGGGAGTTTTGGTGGATTTTGTTTGGACTAGGTCGTGTGAGATAGAAAACTATCAAATTAACGGCACGGTTATTATTGCTTGATGGTTAGTCAAGCTGTGTGTAAAGAGCCTGGCAGCTAGAGTTACCTCTTCCCACTTGTCCCTGCCTTCAGTGCAAGTACACATGATGCTCTTGTTTTAAAAATAATCATTATTATAGTTTTATAGTCACATTACCAAAAAAAAATTATATATGTATAAACTTTATTGTCTGAACAAAATAACAGCTTGCTTTTTGTGCGTAATCCTTGATGGATTTGTTCTCTGGATTTCAGTGACTTTTTATTTGAAAATGTGTGTATTACCTTTTCTTAAGCTCATTGTATATGAAAGTTACTTTTAACAGATCATAAACAGCATTCAAATTAGATATTAATCCCTAAAATAGCTATTTTCATTTGTGTAGAGGTATTGAACCAAAATGTCAAAAGTGGTGTGTTATCTTGCCCAAAGAATAGTTATGGGTTTGGCAGATCAGTTTGACTTTCTAATATAACATTGTTCAGTTCACACACTGTTGAAATACTCTATGAATAACTAGAATAATCTGTAAAAAAAGGAAAAACAAAACTTCCTGCTAAGTATCTACTGTAGAGGGTTTTAGCACTTCTGCTATAAAGAGTCTCCTTGACTATTTTTTTAAATCGTAATCAAGATTTCTGAAGATTTAATGGTACAAAGTCATTTCTATTAAACTGACTGTATGCTAAGCCCTTGAGAAGTGAGTTGTAAAAACACTTATTGACAAAAAGAACAGATGACCATGATAAGGCAAATTTAAAATAACTCCATTTTTTTTTTTGATCAGTAACCGAAACTACCACATTCATAATTTTTAGTAATAAAAATTCTTGTCTGGAAATATTTTATAGGATTATTTAGCATTTATAATTGCTAATTTGATATATTTAATATATAAAATGCTGATTACAAAACCTTGGTTTTTTTCCCTAAGGTCACTCATCATAAACTTTGTCTCTTTTGTGCTTTTAGTAATAGTTTGTGTTTGCTCTTTTACAGGGTTTCTTTCTATTTATAGATCTTAGTTAAAGTTAATTGTTAATCATAAATTAAGTTTAATAGATTGCTCATTTTAAGTTAAATTCTATTTTCTCTCTTTAGTATTAAAACATAATAGCAAATGCCTTACCTCTGAGCTTCAGAGAAGGAATTGCCTTGCACACAGAGGTTTCCCACCCTGAAGTGTCAGTGTCATCCACCTCCCTAGTTGAGTGAGGAGGACGGAACTAAAGAAGGCTCATGTTAGGGGAGAATGTGTGTGAACTGCCAAGGTTCCTCATCCGGGCAGGTATCATTCACATTCTAGTGTACTGGCCAGTAAAGAAGTGTGATTGCAAGGAGAATAGAACTGTATTAACAGAGAGTAAGTGTTGGAGGCCATTTATACCTTTCATTCTTAGGTATGTTGTCTGTGCTTATACAGATGACACTGAAGCAGTCTGTTTCCCGAAGAACTTGGCAAATTATCAAGTCAGATTTTGCAGACACTTTAACTTGGCTTTGCCCAGGGCAGTACCCACCCAGGAGAGTGAACCTCAAGAAGGGGAGGAGGGTGGGTGGCAGGGTCGGGAGGGAGCGAGCCCAAGCTCGGTACCTTTTCCTTTACCCGTCTCACACTTCACAGAACACCTTTGCTGGCAGGCACTGGCTCTCTGACCTGAGAGAGAGTGGCACTGAAATGGCTAAAAAGTGATTTGTGTGGTTGTTTCACATTAGTGGTTTTCTGTGCCTTAAATGAGTCATATTGAAATACTTATTGTTTTCTGTTGGAATACTATTAAAACCACTACGACAGTAGTTCCTTCTACTTACTATTTTAATTATACCCCATATGAAGTTGAATTGTGAAAATGGGTGTACTTGTATAGTATTTACACCTGAAAATCCTATTTTGGGGAAGCTGGGGGCTTGCAATACTATTTTTGACTCAACCTGTGTAAATTTTCTGAAATTACTATGGTTAGGCAGTAAAAGTCTTTTTGGTAACAGTTTGTTCTGATTTTAGAGACTTTGTTAGTTAAAACAAACATAAGGTTTTAACTGAGCAGCATTAAAAATGTAAACCAGGGGCCGGCCCGGTGGCGCAGCGGTTAAGTTTGCACGTTCCACTTCTTGGTGGCCCGGGGTTTACCAGTTTGGATCCCGGGTGGGGACATGGCACTGCTCATCAAGCCATGCTGTGGTAGGCATCCCATGTATAAAGTAGAGGAAGATGGGCAAAGATGTTAGCTCAGGGCCAGTCTTCCTCAGCAAAAAGAGGAGGATTGGCAGTAGTTAGCTCAGGGCTAATCTTCCTCAAAAAGAAAAATTTTTGAAAAATTGACTTAATAAATAATGATTTGATTAAAGGAACCTAGTTATTGTGCCAAAAATGAATCTAGCAAGTATAACATATGATTTCATTTCCCAAATAATGCATTACTTTTCATAGGTAAAGACTTACATGCTGCAATCAAGTAGCTAGAAATAGATGTAATTAGATATAAATTACACACTTATCTGCTCTCATCAAAGCAAAATTTCTCAAAAGAACTATCTGTACTTGTTTACTTCCCGTTCTCTCTTCATCTCTTTCTTAGCCTTTTCCCCCCCGACTGTCCAGTGAAACTGCTCTGGTCATGCTGATCAGCAGCCACTGCTGCCACGTTTTACACTTGTTTCCTTCTCCCGTCTGCCACCACCTCTGAGCTACAGTGGTCAGTCAGTCACTCCCTCTCTCTTCACGCTGGCCTTCCCTCAGGGCCGCCATGACCTGCGATTCTCTCTGGTTTGTCTCTCCCTCACAGAGCATCTAGATAGTAGGATGCTTTGGACCAAGTCCTGGGCTTACTCTTTCCCGTCTCCCATCCATGCCTGGTCTTACTCATCCCTTCCTTTTAAACACCATCTGCAAACACTGTTGGTTCTGCCTTCACAGAATTCAGAAGGAAATTCACTTGTTTCCTTCCTTTTCTGCAGCCTGTTCTTTAGTCCCATGCGGTGCTGGGACACCCAGGTTTCTTCCTACCTGTCTTCCTCCTTTTCTACTTTTGTCCTCTATCATCCATTCTCCAGATAGTATCCGGAGTTGTTAAAAACAAACCAAAGTTTTTAGCCATACAGGATCCAGAGTCATGAAACAGAAAGCAAATGTCTTTAATCCTGTCACTGCCTCACGTGCAACTCTTCTGGGAGGCTTCCTGTGGGGCAGAGAATCGACTCGACGTTCTTTCACCGCTGTCTCTCAGCCCTGCTTACTGTGCTTGCTGCCCCCTCGCTCTGCACACAGCTGTGCTTGCGGGTGTTCGCACGTGCTCGTCTTCTGCCTTCGTACACTCCCTCTTCTCATTGAGCCTCATTCATCTAGGTCATCTGGGTTCCTTTAAAGCAGCATTCCATAACCACTTTGTCTTCCCCACCCGACCCAATAGTCACTCTCTCCTCCTTTAGTCTGTTTTATTTTCTTCTTATCGTGTGTTGTTATCTGAAAATATTTCTTTACTTATGTGTTGTCTGTCTTCCGCCCCTGGAACATATGTTCCCAGAGGGCAGGAAAGTCTGCTTTGTTCCTCATCTCTTAGAGCGTTACCCGGCGCATGGCAGGGGCTCCGTAAGTCCTGTGGATTGAATAAAGAAATTTTTCTTTAAATTACTGAGAAGAGGATTTTTTAAATTCTTATTTCCTCCACTTCTCAGCTATAAAATGTGAAAGATCAATATACTTTAGTAACTAGTCTGTCAAGTAAAAAAAAACTAAGAATACTAAATACACTCAAATGGAGAAAAGTTTGTTCTTATCTCCTTTATTTTAAAGGAGATACTAGAAACATCGGTACTTTAAAGTTTGGGGGAAAATTAGTTGATCACAGATCGGGATTTTTGATGTATTGTGGCCCTTAGAATCTGGAATACGAAGTAGCCCAACTCAGGTGCAGCCCGTGTTATGTGATGCTCAGCTGTTGAAGATGATTTTAAAATACGTAAAATTAAGCATGTGAATCTGAGACTGTCTCTCCACCTTCACAGGATGTAATCCCTGTTCATTACTACCTAATATCTCCACCAACAAAGAGTAAGAATGGCAGTAAAGATAAAGAAAAAGATTCAGAAAAAGATAAAGATTTAAAAGAAGAGTTTACTGAAGCATTACGAGATCTTAAAATTCAATGGATGACAAAGTAAGCTTTTTTGATGGATTTTAAACCTCTACATGTTTACTTTTCTATTCCCAATTACCACAGTATTGTGTGTGTGTCCATAGGCTGTATTCACAAATGTTCACAGCAGATGCGAGGGTTACAGGTGCTTTTACATCTTCTTATAATTATATTTATTTTTAATTCCTTTTTGTGAGAAGGATTTTTTAAATATTATTTTAATTACGTTTTCTGATTTTCTCTTGGAAGAGGATTTTATTGGAAGGCATAAAGAAGAAAATAAAAATCACTTTTTGCCCACTTCCCAAATATAATCATTTGTCCTGTTGTTATGTCTCTGTATTTGTACGTGTAGCAGTGTGAATGATGTTATGTCCCAGTTTGCCAATTACTGTTTGATTATGAGCATTTCCTATGTCATTTAATAGTCCTTTAAAATGCCATTTTTAAGGACTATGCAGTATATGGTCCTGTGGCTGAAATAGAACCTATTTAAATTCAGTCATGTGTCTCATAATGATATTTCAGTCAAGGACGGACCACATATACTAACGGTGGTCCCATGAGATTAGTACCATACAGCCTAGGTGTGTAGTAGGCTACACCATCTAGGTTTGTATGAGTACACTCTGATGTGCACACAATGATGACATCGCCTAATGACGCATTTCTCAGAACGTATCACTGTCGTTGAGCAATGCGTGATTGTACTCTATTTGGCACATACGTTGATAGCTTTTCTCTATAATGCTGTAATGGACATTTTTATACATATAAGTTTTTTTTCTTAATTTCCATCAGACGGCATCTTAAAAGTAGAATTATTGAATCAGAAATATTAATTTTTAAAAGCTATCTTGATAGGTTTGCCAAATTCCTTTCTAGAGTGAATATAGCCATTTATACTCCACCCAGTAGAGTATGAGGGAGCCTGTTTCGCTCCCTGTACCTTTGCCAGCAATGAGCCAAATAATTAAAAATAAAGCCTTGCTACTGTAGGCGCAAAAAGAAAAGGCCATTGTTGCTGTCTTAAATTACATTTCTTTATTATTAAATTTGACCTTTTTTAATGTTCTTTCTTTCTTTGTATAGCTTCTGTCAGTTGAACATGTTCTTTACCCATTTTTCTATTGGGGTATCAGATCTTTCTTTTTACTTTTTCAACATAAAAGGTATTGTCGCAGATATTTTCCCCCAGTTATTCTTTGACTTTCAGCTTATTCTGTGTAGTCAAATCAATTGCTTTATCCATTTGTGTTATGCAGTATTTCTTTGGCCACTGATTTTCTGTAAGTCCTCATTAGCTGAATCTCTCTGCATCCTTGCAGTCATGAGGTCTCACAGAGAACACGTCATCTTATTGTGAAAGTAATTCCCAAGGATTAAACTGTTATAATGTCATCCACATTCAAACCCACCTTTCCACTTAAAACTAGGTCGTATCTGCCCCAGAAGTCAGAGTCTTTGTCTGGCTGATGGTAGAGTGTTATAAACAGTGGAAAATACAGAATCCTTCCAAATGAAATGGCAAAGATTGACTTCTGACACGACAGTATGAAGAGTGCCATGAACCCACTCCCCAGAAAACTAGTGAGAATTCTTTTTTAAAAACAACCTTCTAAAACCTCTGGAAATGATCCTAAGAGCATACAGCAAATGAAGAAACATCTGTTCAAGAGTATCTACAAAAATTCAGTAAGAAAAGTGAGAATCTGTGGCATTTGAGCCCAGACCATTCCCTCTTTGCACACTCGCAGCTCAGTGAAGCAGAGGCCTTACTCCAGGCTGCTTGCAGCTGCGAGCATGGGGCTCCCTTTGCCCGCAGCCCTTTCTCCCTGGAGGAGCAGGATGTCAGCAGGGCTCCTCCAGCCCCGCTGCTGTTGCTGAGGCTAAGTTCTGGGTGATTTACTCGAGGGATGGGGCTTCCTCCTTCTGCTCAGCCCCTACTTGTGAACTGGAGGGAGTGTCTTGGGTGTGGCGCTGCCGAGAACACTGAGGCCTGGTCATCCCCACTCGGCCTGGGAAGCAGTGGTTTCGTGCCAGGCGGGGCAAGCCAGGAAGACCTCAGGCTGTAGTCTGCACTCCTCTGTATCGTCAGGAAGAATGAATATAGTTTTATTCAGCTTTCCACCTGGGAACATGGAATCTCTCTTCATTCATTCAAAACTTCAGATTTTTCAGGAAAGTTTAAATTTTTCTTCTTATAGATCTCTTAGGCGTTTCTAATTCTTTTAATCTGTCTTGCTATTTGTGAATGTTTCCTTCCTCCTTTTTATAGATCTAGTCATAGGTGGTACATAGGAAAGCTATTGATGCTTGTTTTTATCTGACTATCTTATTGAACTCTTAATTGAAATAATTTTCAGTTTGATTTTTTTGGTTTTCTAGGTAAGTATATTTATGTTACCTGAAAATAATGATAATCTTTGTCAATAATTATATTTCGTGTTGATGCTTTATATTATTGACTGGAACTTCAAAACAATGTTAAATAATAGAAAAGACAAATTGTTCCTTTCTAAAAGAAATGGAATAATGAATGTTTCTCTCTTATATACATAGGCTGGATTCTAGTGACATTTATAATGAATTGAAAGAAACGTATCCTAATTATCTTCCTCTATATGTTGCTCGACTTCATCAGTTGGATGCTGAAAAGGTTGGATGTGTTCATTTTTTATTTGAGTATCCTATTTTGTTTCTAATATTAGATAAGGTTTATATTTTGAATAAGAGTGCAACCTTATATTTGTCTTCTGTTGTGGCCTGACTGAAAGCATGTTTCCTCAAATTGAATGTTCTGTTAAACTATTTTCATTAAGCTAACTACAGAAATTAGCCATTACTATGAATTCAGTTTAGGCGTCTTGCTCACATTTTTGGTCAGTAGGAGGAGGAGCAGATAAGAGGACCCTAAGCATTGCTTTTCTGACCATAACCTGAAGAGCAAGGAACCAAAGGCAGTGGTTCTGGCCAGTTGCAAATATAAATGCCTTCAGTAACAGAAGAACCCCTACTTTGCATTAACCTTGTTAATGATTCTCATTTTTAAGAATGAGCCCTAGTTCCAGAGTGTCTCTTACCAGGGACCAGCTCTCATTAGTAATCATGGCAGTAGGAAAATGTTAGCCATAATCAGTTAAAACTTACCATAATCAAGTAAAACTTAACAATCAGTTAAAACTTTTAGAGTTAACTAAAAGATGTTGAACTAGAACTAGAAATTATCTAAACTTTAACAAGAGAGAAGCAAATTGCTGAGAACACCATGGTAATCATAGTTGGACTCTGTTGAGTATATTCTTATTTACTCTTACCTTCTTGGGTTTTTTTGGTTGTTTTGTTTTGTTTTTTTGCTGGGAAAGATTAGCCCTGGGCTGACATCTGTTGCCAATCTTCCTCTTTTTTCTTTTTTTTTTTTTTTTGCTCGAGGAAGAGTAACCCTGAGCTAACATCTGTGCCGGTGGTCTTCCTCCACTTTATGTGTGGATTGCCACCACAGCATGGCTGACGAGTGGTGTAGGTCTGCATCTGGGATCTGAACCCACGAACCAGTGCTGCTGAGGCAGTTGGTGCTGAACTTAACCACTACACTGTGGGGCCAGCCCCTCATCTTTTCATTTTTAATTATAAATTAGAAAGAATTTGTTTCATCAGCTAGTGCTTTCTTTACTTCTGTTTTCATGTGATGTGGGATTGGAGCCAATCACGTTTCTAAAATGTTTTCTTAAGATATTCAGAAAAGGAGGTGCCTTTGTAGAAAACACCTTATTATATTTTTATGAACTTTGTATCTTGCTTACTCTCACTATTTAACACCACAGTGGGGAATGTAAATTAGGTGTTTTCCCATCTGAGCTCAGGTTTTCTAGAGACGCTGACAGTTAAAATATCCCACTATGAGACAGCGCAGAGCCCCTGGGCTGCAAGTAAATACATGGTCCCTCACACTGGACTTGTAACTCTCATGGTTGAGACAACAGAAAGGAAACTGCTTCAGTGTACTCATGGATACATCATTTTTTTCTTATTTCTTCCTTTTTTCCTCCCCAGGAACGAATGAAAAGACTTAATGAAATTGTTGAAGCCGCAAATGCTGTTATTTCTCATATAGATCAGACGGCCCTAGCCATTTATATTGCAATGAAGACTGACCCTAGGCCCGATGCAGCTACTATAAAAAAGTACCTAACCAGTAAATAATCTTTCTTGCATCTCATTTCTTAGTTACTTTTTTAAATTACTAAGAATATTCTTCTTTTCTGGTATTTGTTATATCCTTATAATTGGAATTATTGATATTTGCATATTCCATCCTTAGATATTTTGTAATAATTTTCTTCCTTTGTTTAAGATTGAGCAAAAGAAAAGTGGTTTGCCTTCTCTACCATCAGGTGCTACAGTCATGGAGAGATTTCAGTAGCTGTGATCAAGCAGTCCAGCCACTTAGGGGTTTGTGTGAACTGTATGTATGGAGAAGGCAAACACGTTATACCCTGTAAAATTAGTTTTTAAGCCATTTATTGGCCAATGGCATGAAAAAACCCAAGTTCAGTTTGTAATGCCTGAGAAATAAAATTAAATTAAAACCATTATCTGGCAACTTCAGTTTTCTGGAACTGGCTTTGCAGTACTACTTGAGGAGAAGGGGAGGGGCGCTTATGTTCACCTCAGCCAGTACCTCATGGTTCCCTCCACGTGAGAGAGTGGTTTCCACATGCTGGTGTATTGGTCCGGCCATCCCATGTGCTCTCCCCTCATCTCATGCTGACTCTCCCAGTATCAGCTTTTACTCTGTCGCTTGCATTTATTTTCACCCAAGGGGGGTCATTAACTTACAAGGGTAGAAATATTCTCTTATAGTTGTTATAATTAATAAACCAAAACTGTTCAGGCTGCCTGAAAGTACTGTAATTTCCCTTAAAGATCCCATCTGCTTCAGTCAGAGTATTTTTGCTATAGAAAATACTTGATTCTAAACTGCTAGAACGCTTGGCATTACATTGTTTATACAGTATCAGTATTAAATTATAGGTCTTAGGAATCGTACAAGCAGGAATTTTCAACCTGTTTATTCAGAATAGCTATTGGCTTTTATCACCACCCTTTTGCACTTTCCACAGTGTGAAAC
This sequence comes from Equus przewalskii, assembly GCF_037783145.1. NCBI lineage: Eukaryota > Metazoa > Chordata > Mammalia > Perissodactyla > Equidae > Equus > Equus przewalskii. The sequence goes on from NC_091846.1 coordinate 71,253,555, forward strand.
ATTGCTATTTTGTTGTTAATAATAGTAATAGAGGAAAGTATAGCCACCATTTATGAAGTGCATATTATGTGCAAGGAATTATTTGGGGCATTTTCAAAACTGTTTCATTTAAATTTAATCTTCTAGATAACAGGCGAAGTGGAGACCTTTTTATCCCATGTTTATAGAAGAGGAAACTGAAGCTCAGAGAGGTTAAATGACTTGCCTAAGGTGACATGCCAGGAAGTGGGAAAGCCAGGATTCAAGCAGGGTCTGTCAAGCTATGCCCTTTCGTTTCTTGATAAGAAACTCCTTACATTTTTATCCCATCTTGAGAAGAGTAGCATGCCTCATTTTTTTCTCACAGAAAAAAGTAGAGCATCAGCTCCACTTTGCCTGTTCCCCTGGTCATTGCTTTCCTTCCTGTGCAGGGGTGAGGCGATGCCCTTCTCCAAGGCTGAGCTTTCTGTCCCAACACTGCGTCTTCTCCCCTGCGTTTCCTTCATAACTGCACTCCACTGACCAGTCGCTCCTTTCAGGCATCCTCACCTCAGCCTGTGGTCATATTCAAACACCTCCTGTCTCCTGAGGCCCCGGGCTTGTTGCGGGAGTAGTCTACACTGCCCTTCTACTTCCTTAATACCAGGTGATGCTAATCCTGTTACAAGAGGAATCTGGCCTTGATCACTGTTGATAACCTAATTGCCAAAAACAATGGCCCATTCCATCATCCTTGACCATGTGGCAGCATCTGCCATTAGCTGTGCCCTGTGCTTCTGGCATCTGTTATGTCTTACAGTTTGTGGAAATAATGTGGGTTCCTCAAATTCAGGTATATATGAAATAACTCGTGTGACTCATTTTGAAATTTCATTAAATATTAAGGTCAGTTTATCCCTGCTGATATTTTGGCCTGTCTTTTCTAAATTTTACCATCCGTAGAGAAAACTCTTAATTCTAGGTTCAGGTGAGCCCAAAGTACAAGATCAGTTGTGTTTTCACACGTATTAGTCTTTTTTCTCACTTTTTCATCTCAGACACTGATTCTCGCGGCTATCAAAAAACATAATAAAATAGGGTCTTGGCTTTAAGATTATAGCTGTAAAGAGTTTCAGATAATACTGGGATAAAACTAGAAAGGAGCCATAAAGCATTGTAAAAATGCTAAAAGTGAAGATAGGTTAAGTTTTTGGCAACATGGGGTCAGTTTGTCCCCCCTTGTAGTTACAGTGTTTGCCCCAGGCCTTGGAGCAGACCGAAGTGGGCTCAGGCGGCTGCGTAGAGCAGAGGAGCCTGTGCAGGCCTTAGAGGCTCGCAGGAGTCGTCTGTTTTCCTTGTAGGTGTATCTGCTGGCAGGTAGCTGCAGTTTAGGCGTTCACTTCTCATCTCCGTGCAAAACTGCTTTCACTTAAATCACTCATGTCAAAAGTTGTAAGATAGCCATTTTGTCATCTTAAAAATATTAACTTTTTTGTAGGGCATCTAATAATTAAGTTTTAGTTAAATTTAAGCTGCAGTTTACCCATTTAGGCCATTATATATGATTCAAGTTGCTTCCTAAAATATAGCTGTTACCCCCTTGATTGGTGCCTACCTAGATCTGATTCGGAGATGTTCAGTGAGCAAACACATAAACATGTTAAAAAAATGAACAAGACACTCTCTACTCTTAGAAAGCATATGCTCTAATACAAAAGATGAAATTGCAAGATAGGAGGTGATTAAGAGATGTAATGAATTGAATTTTAAATTTCGAAAGCCTATGGGAAGGAGAGCTGACTTTCTTTTGGGTGGAGAAAGCTTCATGGATTCGTAGGTATTAAATATGAGCAGATGAGTTGTAAGTTAGAAAAGGATAGGAAAGAAATAGTCCGGATATGTGGAATTTAGGTTATTGAATCAGAGAGTGCTAAAATAGAAAGAGATCTTACAGGTAATGTGACCTAGGACTGGCAAGTACAACACACCTGTGTCCCCCCCAGCTTGCCTTCTGAATTCTGCATCCATGCAGCCCTTCTCTGCGCAGCTAGGTCCAGTCAGGCAGGACTGCCGGGGGTGATGAAACTGGCCAAACCTGCTTGGCCAATCCAGTTCTGTTCCAGGGCCCCCATTCTCCCTCACAAAATGGGGTCAGTGCTTGTGCCTAACTCCTAGGGTTGCTGTAAAGCATAGATGAAGTACTGCTAAGACATCTCAGCTGCCGCCCCCCCCCCCAAAATGGGGAGCAGGGGAGCGCTCAGTAAATGAGAAGCTGTACAGATGCCCCAAACCTGTAAATCCATTTTTTCTGAAGTCCAAAGTAACCAGGAAGCCCCTAGACACATTTCTACTAGAAGAGATAAAAGTTGCTTCTTTTAAGCTTTGAAATTCTTTGCTGATGTACTCTTAGGCATCCTTTAGCCATAATTTCATCTACATCACAAATGTATTACGGTCGATAGCTTTGTTGTTGGGTTGTAACAAGTCGTTGCAACTTGTTTTAAGTTGTCACTTGTAACACCTTGTTGGGTGGTTTGGGGTTTTTTCCCCCCTCGTTTTGTTAATTATCTTTCATACTAGTTATTGTTGATTCTATAGTCCCAGCAGATTTCATATGTTGTTCATTTCACGCTGGGTCCTTCAGAATTCTTCTTAACTTTTGGACGGTTTGTCCCTCCCATATCTGAGTGCCTTAGGGTCATTTTCTCAACACTTGTAATCCTCATTGTCTTCACACATATCCAACAGGAGTCGGAGAAAATACCTCAAATAAGCAAGCATTCTAGAGACTAACACTGTTAGTCTACGCTCCCCTGGGGCATAGGTTATTATATTTCATTCAACGGTGATTTATTGAGTGTCGTCTGTGCCAGGCATTGTTCTGGGCACTTGGAATGCATCAGAAGAAAACAAAGATGCCTGCCCTGGAGCAAGGCAGTCTACGCTAGTGAGTGAGAGCACCGGGTGCACAGCCAGGCTGGCAAGCTGAGAATCCTGGATCTGCCACTTCCTAACTGCAGGATCCTGAACAAATCGCTGGATCTTTTTGTGCCTCAGCTTCCTCCTTTGCCAAATAGTGCCTTACTCGTAAAATTGTTTTGACTCTACTTGAGTTAATATGTTAAAAGGCTAGAACAGTTGCTGGCATATTCAGAGTATGTGTTATATTTGCTCTCTTTATACAGGAAAGTTATTGACTAAAAGAACTTTGGTGCATCTGTACATAGGCATAGACAAATATGTAATAATTGCTATTTGTAAGAAATTTAAACACTTAAAAGATATTGTTCTGATGAAGAGTTATGTAACTGACAGAATTTAGAACTAAATAATCTTTTAGTTCTATTGCTTATAGTATTCTGTTTTAACTGGATACCACCATCCTAACTCATTTAATGTATGTGTAATATTGTGGCTCATTTGCTGTTTATTAATAAGAAATCTTGTTTGATGTACAGTATAAATGTATATTTATGTACATGTAGGCTATACTATATTTCTGCATTCTAAGTCTCAGGCAAAAGAATGCATGAATTTAATTTCAGATAAGGCTGTACTTTTAAAGAAGTTTTGCTGATCTGTGAAATGCTTTTTGGTTTGGCATACAGTGACATGGACAAACAAAAATCCACCCTAGTAGATGCCCTTTGTAGAAAAGGCTGTGCCCTGGCCGACCATCTTCTTCACGCGCAGGATCAGGACGGGGCCGTGTCAAGTGATGCAGAGGGAAGGGAGGAAGAAGGAGAAAGTACTCTGGATTCTCTGGCGGAAACTTTTTGGGAAACTACAAAATGGACTGATCTTTTTGACAATAAGGTAACTTTCTGCCTCTGGTTTGCGCACAGTTCTTGGTGGTGACTTCGCGGATGCCTCTTGGGCCCCATTTGCCTGCTGTTTACTGATGCCCACTTGACCAGCCAGAAGGGGAATGGAGGCAATGGAAGGAGGCTAAGCTGGGCTCTGAGGAAGACAGTGCATCTAGCGAGACCTCATGTTTGGCTTACCTGTTTTAAAACCATTTTACCATTATTTTATCTGTCTGCAAAGCGGCTGTTTAGCCACACTAATTTGGAAAACAATTTGAGAATGTATGTAGTGGTCTGTTGTTTAAGCCAGTTATGTGTGAAGCTAAAATGAAGAACATCTAGAAGCTATCTCATGCCTCCCCATGTCTAGTTGTGTGTTAATTTGTCAGGAATGGAGAAGGAGGTATTCTGGTTAGTTTAGGTATTAGTTATTTTTCTCAAAACTCTTTAAATTCTAAATAATTATCATCTTGGTTTGTAGCTGATCAGTTTTAAAACCCAGTTTAGAAAAAGAAACATTGATGAACTTTTTGGATTTTGATTATGGAAACATCCCTTTTAGCTCTCTACCATAATTCTTACAGTAGAGATTGTATAACTACAAGTTTTTGTCAATCTTCCTTTCTTCTGGAGATAAAGGAAAAAAAAGTAAAAGTGGAATTCTCACTCAGCACAAACCATTGTTTTGTTTTAGTAGACGGATGCTTGTTTTCAGGATTAATTATGGTAATTTGTGGTAAAGAACCATGGGAGCGGGTGAGAAAACCTTCCTTTCTGGAAAGCGTCAGGTTTTCCAGCACAGTACAGTAGTGCGTGCGTAGAAGGAACTCAGTTTCATTCAGGACACTGAAGGAGTCAGTATTGCACCGAGGTTAAGAATTTGGACCTGACCTCAGCCCCCTGGAGTGTGAATCCTGCCTCTGCCACTTTCTCTGTGTGACCTGAGGCAAGTTACTGAATCTGGTGCCTCACTTTCTCGTCTGTTGAAGGAGGATAGTGACACTGCTACACTAGGCTTTTGTGAATGAGTGTTAAGTACGTGGGAGGGTCTCAACAACGTTTGCTGTTGTTGCTAACCAGAAGGCTCTCACATCTGCCGTGTACCAGACACTGAGGGCGCGGCTGGCAAAAGATGAGTAAGTACCTGGTCCAACAGCAAGTCGATAGACACTTGATGAACATCATGATAAAGTTGTTATAAATAGTTCTCTTTCTGCCGTAGTACTACAGTGTTGGGGCCATGCATTACATTACCTGTCTGTTTACTACGTTTCTAGCAACATTTGTCAAACATTTTTGCAGTTTGGCTCTCGAATACAAATAAATGTGCTATGATTCCCTTCTTTGAGGACATTCTCCACATTCTAAAAGTGAAGCCCCAAAATATAAATAAATGGTTCCAAGTATATCTGACAGATGCAATAATTAAAGATACAAAGCTTGTACAAAAGGAAGTAGTTGAAATTAACATGTTTATATAATCTAATGCTTTTTTTTATTTTTATCCTCTTGCAATTTTGATAAATTATAGTGACTTCATAGTTTTGTACTTCTATCTTAATTTGCAGTTTTGTAATCATTTATGTTAGCTTTGCTTTATTTTGCATAAAGAGGTGTTTTGGTATGGATTCTAACAGCTAGTGATTTATCATAATAATTTTCTTCCCCCCCAGTAAATTATCTGTTCTGTGGAATACCTAGTTCTTTTGAAGATTTAATTGTTTTAAAATTTTTTAAAACTTACTTGATGTAACATGTTCATCTTAAAACCTACATTTCTGTTGCAGCCTTAACTCTTTCATTATTAAAGCTATATGACTTAAAATGTAAATATTTCATAGGTAAGCTTTGTCTTGTTTTTTGTTATAGGTTTTGACATTTGCATACAAACATGCATTAGTAAATAAAATGTATGGGAGAGGCCTTAAATTTGCAACTAAACTTGTGGAAGAAAAGCCAACAAAAGAAAACTGGAAAAATTGTATTCAAGTAAGTGATATTTAAATTGTCACTGTTGAGTATCGTTTCAGTATTGCATAGCGACAAGATAGCTAAAAGGCCTTATGATAGTGGTGTAACGATACTGACTTTATCCTGACTGATTAGTACTCTAACGTAATGTGAACTATCAAATAAATGCATGAGACATGGTCAGTAAGCTATTTAAATTTTTAAAACATGTTTTACTCCTATCTAGGAAGCCTGTATTTAGCCTCAAATGTTTTTTAACAGACAAAAATGCATCATGTATTTTGTATAGTTAAAAGACAAAGTTTTCCTTTATGAAGGAAACAGGTAATTTAGTTTAAATACGTGTTGGCTCAATTCTAAAATGGTTGAACTATTATTAGAGTTTATATTTGATTTTAGTCTTCATTTGAGATGATAGACCATTTTGTTATTTTACCGAAGATTGTATTATATGCAGAGAAATTCTGTGGTTGAGCTTTCCATACAAGTTGCTTGTCAAGTGTAAAAACTTACTGAATTCAACGGAAATTATTTGGACCTCGCCCTGTCTTTGGACACACATAATTGGTTTAGGCCTAAAGGATGTCTGGAGCTTGGGGAATGTTGGTTGGGCCAAGTGCAGCCGAGGGATTCATCTCTGTATTTAAGGTATTCCTTGGATGTAAAACTAACCAGTAGGTTCCTGTGGAGAGTTTTTCTAATTAGTATAAACTGTAGGTTATCGTTACTCCTAGACCTTTTCTCTGTGCCTTCATCAGTCAGTCCATATCGTAAGGCGTTTTAAATTAGCGCCTTCAGATCTTTTAATGGGTTCAGAGAACTCTTTCAGGACCTAATTGTCAATATGTCTAGTGTGATTCTCATCACGTAGGCTGTAATCTGCCAGCTCTTATATTTGTGAACCAGTGATCCACCTAGACGTTCACATCAAGCGATGTTTTATAACTTGTCTCCTCTCTATTCTGCTCCCCTACTGCCTGATCTCCCTACCCAGCAGCCAAAAATGACGGCTTTAGTCACCTACCAGTGAATCTCCATCACATTTGAAGTGAAATGCAAACTCCTCAGTGCGGCCCACATGGCCCATGTTATCTGGCTCCTGCCCTGCTCTCCAGCCGCATCTCACATCACACCTCCCCTTGCGCTCTGCTTGTGCTGCGCCAAACCCCTCTCGGCCTGGCTGAAAGAGCGAGGCGCTTTCCCAGCAGAGGCCCTAACTGTTCCCCTGCATGGAAAGCTCTGTCCCACATTTACAGAGTAGGTTTTTTCTTGTCATTCCAATTTCAACTTAAATGTCACCTCCTCAGAGCTCTCTTTCTTGACCATCTCACTTCCTAGTCAAGTTCTATTTTTACTGCATACATGATATATATCAATTTTTTTACTTACTCGTCTATTTATTAATTTGCTTATTGTTTGGTTTTCCTGAGTAGAACATAAATTTCCATAAATGAAAGTGAAAAGTGAGTTTGTTCAGTGCTGTTTCCTTGATGCCTATAACAGTGTTGGACTTAGAGTAGGTGCTCAGAAAAAATGAATGAAAGGAGACCAGGCTGGTAGGAAGGAAGGAAGCAAGTGAGTTAAGTCAGAAGGAAAGTTGCAGGGGTGGTGATGACTGCCAGGCCAGGTGGGCTGGTAGGAAGGGTGAGTGGTAGGAAGGAAGGTGGCTGGGTGGGTTGATGGCGGGTTGGGGGGAAGGAAGATTTACATGCTACTACTGTATTATTACTAAATATTTAATTCAGAATTTACCCGAAAGATTGAGCTTGAAAAATCTGTTCTTTAATAATATATCCTTGTGTTTTGTTATAGCTGATGAAGCTGCTTGGATGGACCCATTGTGCGTCTTTTACTGAAAACTGGCTCCCCATCATGTATCCTCCTGATTATTGTGTATTCTAAAATAGGAACCAGGACTTTAAATTTTAAAAAAGAAAGTTTTATAGTGAATGGATATAAAAACAAATTTGTCGCATTTTTAGTCTAATGCATGTTTTCATCTGCTATCAAATACCAGTTATTAAAATGATGTGTATTTATCAGAGAATTCGCTGTGTGGCTTAATACATGTAAACCGAGACCTCTGACATCATGGTGTTTTCTTAATGCCTCACATTGCTGGCACCGGGCCATGCCCTGTCTGCCAGCACCAAGGACTTTCAGTTGGGTTGCAGCTATTACACGCATGATAGGTTTTAAACCATAACTTTTAACTGCAAGCCAGTAAAATTCTGTTTTTTATTTTATAAATGAACAGGGTTTTAACATGCTTGACTTTAATTTTTTCAATTGTATGAAGGCCTTAAAAAAGCTACATTAAGCGTAGCTGAAATTATTTATTGGACTAAAAAGTAACAGAACTTCATTTTCAGATTTTTTTTTGGCAAACGTTTACATTCAATTAAGGGGAAAAAAATGAAACCGGCACAAATAAATGGGTGGCAATTGCTGGAGCATAACTGCTTCAATAAATCTTCATTTTGGAGTTATTTCAGGCCAATCATTTTTAACATCCTCTTGACGTGCAGAGCATCAGAATGAACTTATTAATAATAGATGTATAAGTGCCAGACAGCTAAATCTTTATCAGGTATTGTAAAGATACACATATGGTATGTTTATTAAAGTTGAAATAATGTAAACACGTGAATAAATTGCAAAACCAAGATTACAGTACACCATATCACTCTGATACCTTAATTTTTTTATAAATAATAAAAGTGAATATTGAAGCTTCTTAAAGTTGGTCTTAATTTCTCATGAATAAAATTTGGGGTTAGAACAGAAATATTAAATCCATTGACAAAAAATTCAACATGAGATTATTTTATAGTGTTTCTTATAGGCTTGTAATTATTTAAATATATTTCCAATTCTAATTATGTGATTAACTTTTTTATATGTGTAACTTTTTATTGTTTCTATCTTTTTGGCTACTAGCTTCTCTCAACCTTCCTCCAAAACATAAACAGACACACATAGATGATATACAAAAGCTTCTACTCACTTGTAGCAAATGCATGTGTGTGTGTGTCTGTGTGTGTGTTTGTATGGTTTTTAAATCTTGTTCCCTTAGGATTTAATACTGCAAAAGACCTACCAGTAATCTTCTCTAGTCATTTATAACTGGTTTTTGGGTAACTAACCCCTTTATCTGATGAAAACGTTAGAGCCTTTATGGAGAAATACACATATGCATGTAAACATTTTGCACACAATTTCTGAGCCATGTGGAGTCTGAAGTCCGTGAACAGCCACATGCATGTTCCCTCACGAACACACGTCCTTTCACCTACACACACACAGGTCACCATATGTACAGTTTCAGTCCAATAAGGAAATTGAGAAGCTCAGGAAGGCTAGGGTGACTTCCTGAGGTCATACTGCTGACTGAGTGACTGATTGATTATTAAATATAGAACCTGTTTTACAACCCAGGTTTTGCCATTCCTGGCTAGTGCTGCTTGCTTGCACAGAGCTCAGGGTCAGCCCGAGGGGAGAGCTTGGGTCCTTCTCAGGTCTTTCCCGAGGATGTGCACAGCCCCACGACGTGTGTGGCCTTCTAGATCCCCAGGGATATGTCAGAGCCCCTACGGACATCTCATTCTCCAGCATTTTCTTTTAAGTTTTTTGATGAGTCCCAATTGTTATTCACCATCTCAGGCAGCCACAGAATTACAGAGTTGCCTGTGATTATCTAGACAAACACCCCGTGGGAAAAGGCTTCTTGGCCTGAGAGAGATCTGAGTCCTGTCAATTAAAGTCGGCCTCGCACTTGGGGTCTTCTTGGGAACAACCAGACAAGTCAGATGATGACAGTTCTCTGGGAGTGAGCTTTGAAGGAGTGCCCACCCTCTCCAGCCCCCTCCAGTGATCGCCAGACTGCTGGTTTTCAAGGCTGCCGTGGAGATGGGACAGGTCGGGGCAGGTTAAAACATCACGAAGTGCTCTCCTCTTACCGAGACTCAGCCATTTTACATGAGTGAACATGCCTCAGGTTGCTCCGTGCCTTTGGTTCATTTCCAGAGTTTTGAAAAAGTTGCTTCTGATTGTTTCTCCCCTTCTACCATGGCTTTAATGGAGGAGAGCATTTTCAGAGGTGCTTTCTCACTGAGGAATTGGTGCACCGTGTTCACTGATGTCACACTTTTTCTTTTTTTAGCACATGAATTTAGTATCCAATTTTAATGTAATCTTAGGGTTAGAAACTTGCTGGTAATACTTTTGTTTCAAAGTGCTACCTTCTGAGTTATGTCAAGATACAGTAAATTCTAGGATTCTTCAAATATGACTTATTTTTACATAAGGGCATCATCATTCCTAAGCTCCCTAATTTCCCACTTTATTCCTCAGGATTTGGGTTTTTCACTGTATTTTTTAATTTGAGGGAGAACTTAAGCCCATGGCGGGTTTTGGATATACTCTCTTTTTCGAGAAAAGTGTAGCATTCCAGGTGTAATAAGCAGCTGAGCTCTCCTGCCAGGCCAGGTCACAGCAGCCTGACAGTCTGGTGCTGCGAATTGGTGGGTTCACAGCCCTCCCTCACTGGTAGTGAAAAGCAGACAAAAGAGGTGTGTGTCTGCGGGGGGAGATAGTGACTAATGGAGGTTCAGGACAGCATGAAAATTTATAGGCAAGTGTTTTTTAAAAAGGCTCCCTAAAGTACTTGTGGTTTTCTTTTATAACAGGAACTTCTGTATCTGTAATTTTTACTTATCTCTTTCCATAGGGCTAAAGTCTCAGATAAAATTTTAGAATGATGATTATTAAGTTTGCTATGGAAATTAGAGATGCACCCACAGACTGGCAAAACCTGCTTTGAACTGAGATTCCTAGAAAGACCGGTTCCATCAGGGGACCCTAGGTAAGCGATGCTGTGAGCTGCGGGCACTTACACGAGGTGGCCTCATCAGCTTCTGCTTTCTGTCTGGATCACACTGTGCCCCCACGGGGACAGCTGGACCAAATGAGCTCCAGAAGATGTGCACAGTAGAATCGTTACTGTTTCTGTGTGATTAGATTAATGCAGGAGGTAAAATGGTGCTTTAAAAAGTCAGGGAGAGTTTTCCTGTTTCTGGTAACGGTGGCCAATGTTTGCACCACACCCACTGAAAACAAGGGAGTCAGCTAGGTGACAATCACTTCGTAAAGAACAGTAGAGATGGTTCAGGGTGTGTGCTCAGTCCTAGCCCCAGGGCCCTTTTCCAATGACAGGAGGCAGCTCCCAATTGTACTGATAGGAGTTTTGCCATCACGGGATTTCTCACTTCTCCCTTAGTAGGTGCTTCCCAGGATAACTTCCCTTTGCCCCGGAAGAGCATTGCCTGGTCCTCTCCTGAGGCACCATGAATCTCAAACCTCTCCTTCCAACTCTTGTCCCCTCCTCACCTCCCCACCAAATCTGATGATGAAATGTCCTGAGACCAGTTGGCTGGACTGCCCAGCCCCGTCTCTGCTCACTAATCCTGACTCAGGCACTGACAAGCCAAATCACTTGACCCCATGGTTTTCATCAAGAAAATTAAGGTGGTGTATGTCTGTTCCAAGTCAAAAATCATTTAATTTGAGTTAACTGAGTCTTTCTCTCAGCAGTGTTTCATTGTCTGTACTCTCAATGGCCCAGCATTAAACTGTATGTCTTTGTCTTTCCCTGTAGGATGTAAGTCAGAGCGGCATGCATAGAGAGATGGGAAGGAGGAATGCTTTTCATTCTCCCACTCTGAAAAAACTCGAGAGAATTTTCTAAGGAAGAAGAAAGTAAGAAATAAGCTCTAAGCTCTATTAGTCTGAGCGTAGTTAACAAGAAGAGAAAACTACATTAGTAATAATTGAAAAAGGACACTAGGAAAGAGAAGGAAGGTGTAACTACTGCCCTAACACAAGGGCTTGGGCTGTCCCACCAGGAGACGACAGGCCACACCCTATTCTGCGAAGGTGGTGTTTGCGTTTTATTTAGAACCCCTGCTTTTGTGAGAGGATTTCAAAGAATTAACAAACAAGTGTATGATTGATTCAAGTCATGTCCTCTTGAGGGTCAAACATGAGTGGCTACAGTTGCAGTATCAAGGCCAGATGCCACAGTTTTCACTATGCAGGTGGGCCTGCCTGCATTTCCAATCGTGTAAACCAAATTCATCCCAGAATCTGACCATGCCAGGTCATATCCAAAACGTGACTAGAATACAAAGCAATGGGAAATATCTTTCATTTTATGTATGATTTTAAAAGTTACTAACGTATGTCTCAGTGATTCTATGTGCCAAGCTACCTAAAACCCAGTGGTTTCCAACAACAATCATTGCTTTTCGCCCAGAGTGTAACTTGGGTGGAGTTTGATTTAAGCTGGGCTTGGCTTGGCTGGTTCCCAGCCCGAGTCACTGAAATGTACAATTTACAGGAAGAACAGACGCTAGAGGGACGTATGAAAGGATACCCTGGTGATGCAGTCAGCATAATGCAGCAGGCAGGAATGCTACAAGACCGGAGCCAACCCTCTGGCACAGCAGTTAAGTGTGCACATTCTGCTTCGGCGGCCTGGGGTCAGCCGGTTCAGATCCCGGGTGCAGACATGGCACCACTTGGCAAGCCATGCTGTGGTAGGCGTCCCACATATAAAGTAGAGGAAGATGGGCACGGATGTTAGCTCAGGGCCGGTCTTCCTCAGCAAAAAGAGGAGGATTGGCAGCAGATTCTGGCTCAGGGATAATCTTTCTCAAAAAAAAAATGCTACAAGACAGACAGCTCGGCTTCTTCAACAAGTTAAGTGGCAAGAGGAAAAAGCAAGATGGAAGGAGAACCTGTTGATTACAAGAATTGAGACATGCCGATCAATCATTTAATCAAACGTGGACCTTCTTTGAGTCCTGATTCAAACTCTAAAAATAAATTTCATGAAATTTATGAGACAATTGGAAATTGGAACACTGGATTTTTTAATATATGAATAATTTTAAATTTTTTAATATAAAAATTTTATATAAAATATATTTTAGATGTGATAATAGTATTATGGTTTTGTGTCTTATATAGATATGAACAGAATATACAGAAGGAAGGGTGTGTCTGTTGTTTGCTTTAAGTTAATATAGGAGCAGAGAGAGAGGTGGAAGTATCTGTGAAATGAGATTTGCCATGAGATGAAAATTCATATGGGGATGAGGATTCATCATACTTTCATCTACTTATTTAAACAGCATTATTGAGCTATAGTTGCCATACAATGAACTGCACATATTTAAATTTGTCTACTTTTTATATATATGTAAACTTTTCTATAGTAAAAGTTTAAAGACAAAGATTCTTTATAATGGCAATCAGTCCAGATTTCTAAAAGGGCAGGCCTCTATCCATTTAGAAAATGAGGGGCCGGCCCTGTGGCCAAGTGGTTAGGTTCATGCACTCCGCATCAGTGGCCTGGGCTGCAGACCTACACACCACCCATCAAACCATGCTGTGGTGGCGTCCCACATAGAACTAGAATGACATACAACTAGGATATGCAACTATGCACTGGGGCTTTGGGGAGGAAAAAAAAGAAAAGAAAAGAAGCATGGTCATTACATCCCTTTGTCCTGGGAGTGTGAAAGCGATCCATTGGTAAGTCTAGGAAGAAATTTAGGGGTCAGGTCCCATCGCTATAATTTTCTTAACAGATTTCTCTACGTCATGTCCTTCAAAGAGATTTGAAAGAGAATTTGCAAAACATTTGGGACAAACCATGAAATTTTTAAAAACTGCTTTATTTCATTTTAATTCACCAATTTTAAGTGTACAGTTCACTGTCTGCAGTGCAACCATCAATACAATCCAGTTTTGGAACATTTCCATTGGCTGTAAAAGTTCCCTCCTCCGAATTTGTAGTCAATCTCCACTCCCACCCTTAACCCCAGATGGCCAATGCTTTGCTTTCTATCTATACAAGTTTGACTTTTCTATACATTTCATATAAATGGAATCAGGCAACATGTAGTCTTATGTCTTCTTTCGCTTGGCGTAGTGTTCTTGAATTTCTCAGTTATTCGTTCCTTTTTATTTCTGAGCAATATTCCATTGTATGATGGACCACATTTTGTTTATCCATTCACAAGTTGATGGACATTTGGATTCTTTATATTTGAGGCTATTACGAATAATGCTGCTATGAATATTCATTTATAAGTCTTCTGTGTGGGCGTGTGTTTTCATTTATCTTGGGTAGATACATAAGAATGAAATTGCTGAGTTTCTTTTTAACATTTTAAGAAACCAGTAAGCTGTTAAGTGGTTGTACCATTTTACATTCCCACCAGCAATGTGTGAGAGGTGTGGATTTTACACCACCTCATCAACACTTGGTATTGTCACCTTTTTAACTTTGGCCATTCTAGTGGTTGTGTAAGAGTATCTCATTGTGGTTTTAATTTATATTCCCCTAATAAATAATGAGCTTATTAGATATTTGTATATCATCTTTGGTAAAGTTTCTATTTAAATTTTCAAAAGTTTTGCCCATTTTTTCTGTTGGGTTGTCTGTCTTCTTGTTGAGTTGTAAGAGTTTTTATATATTTTGGCTAAAAGTCTTTTATCAGATATATATTTTGCAAATATTTTCTTCCAGTGTGTTTCTTAATGATGTCTTTTGAAGGACAAAAGTTTTTTTTTCTCCCCAAATCCCCCCAGTACCTAGTTGTATATTGCAGTTGTGGGTCCTTCTAATTGTGGCATGTGGGATGCCGCCTCAGCATGGCCTCATGAGGGGTGCCATGTCCACACCCAGGATTCTAACCCATGAAACCCCAGCCCCAGAAGTGGAGCGCACAAACTTAACTGCTTGGCCATGGGGCCGGCCCCGAAGGGCAAAAGTTTTCAATTTTGATAAGGTCCAGTTTAACTTTCTTTTTCATTTATGGGTTGTGTTACTGGTGTCTTTATCTAAGATATCTTTGTCTAGCCCAAAGTAACACATTTTATCCTATGATTTTTCTAGAATTGTAACAGTATTTAAACACTCTTTAGGTGTATGATCCATTTCAGTTTAACTGTCACATATGGTAAGAAGGAAGGTTCAAGCTTCGTTGTCTTGTATATGGATAATCAGTTGTTGTAGCACACTGGTTTAAAAGACTGTACTTTCCCCCATTGAATCACCTTGGCTCCTTTGTCAAAAATCAATAGAGCACACATGCGTGGGCTGATTTCTGAACTCTCTTCTATTCCATTGACCTCTCTGTCCATCCTTATGCTGGTATCAGCTGATGTGATTACTGAGCTTTACACTAACCGGTGTTTTCTACATTGACTTGTCTTTCCCGCCCTTGCTCACCAGAGACAGAGAAGCAGCAGCACATAGAATTGGGTGGAATAATCAGGAATCACCAGGTGAACATCAGAGCTTGCCACACAGTATCTGGATATGAAAGATATCCTGCTCTTCCCACAACTTTTCTTCTGCTTTTAGGGACCTGATCTTGTAAGTTCCATATCCTAAGGGAGGGCATTGTGAAAGGCATGTTTATTTTCTTTCTCTTTGCTTAAGAGAAGGAAATTAAAGCATTTGTCTTGGCCAAGAACTTTATTTTTTTTGGTGGGGGTAGGGGTCACAATAATTTCCTCTGCTTATTTTTTCAAGTATTAGTTTCAAAATCAGGGAAGTACTTTTACCATATAGACTTTGCTGTTAGTTGATGAACACATTATTTATCATAAAAGAAAGAAGAAATTTTCATCTCTATCCAGAGAGATTGAAGACTGTTTAAAAACATTGATCACTAAATAAATACCCTAGAGACTCAAATTCTAATATGCAGTAACAATAAAGGAGAATATAGAGGCAGCTAAATCTTTGGAATTGTATCTAGAATGCTTATTTGGCCTTTAAATTCATAGATACTTATGTTAATTGGTTTACAGTTGGCTTTAAAGTTTAAGAAATACCAGGGACGGGTCCCATGGCCAAGTGGTTAAGTGTATGCACTCCTCTTCAGCAGCCCAGGGTTTCACCGGTTTCAATCCTGGGCACGGACATGGCACCGCTCATTAGGCCGTGCTGAGGCGGCGTCCCACATGCCGCAACCAGAGGCTCTCACAACTGGAATATAGAAGAACAAAGAAAGAAGAAAACAAAGAAGAAGGTTGGCAACAGATGTTAGCTCAGGTGCCAATCTTTAAAAAAAAAAAAATGAGACCATCTAAACATAAATTGTACAGGGAAACACCTGGCCTTCCCTCCTGTGTGTCTCCTTTAAAAAAAAAAGAAAGAAATACCAATGTGTGTGTGTATTAAGAAATACCAATGTGTATTAGTATTAGCAACTAATACTAATTGTTTTCTCAATCACTGCATCTTTAAAATACCTCTGATTTCTTGTAGAGCAAATCTTCCCACCGGGTTCGTCTTCAAGAATGCCTTGACTCTTCTTAGACTGTTGGTCTTTATATAATTTTAGAATCAGTTTGACACGATCCACAAGAAAGATTACATGAAACTGCACGTGATCTATTGATCAATTTGGAAAAAACTGGCAACTTGATAATGTCTTCCGGTGCACAAGCTTGGGGTGTCTCTCTATTTACTTGTTATCTTTAATTTGTCTCAATGCGGCTATACATTTTTGTAGAGTTCTTGTATATCTTTTGTTAGATTTATCCTAAGTATTTAATATTGCTATTGTAAGTGATATCGTTACTTAAATTTCATTTTCTAACTATCTATAGTTCGAATTCATAAAACCATTGAGCTTTATATATTGACATTTGGCAGCCTTGCTGAACTCTTAAAAATTCCAATAGTTCCATTGTAGATTATTCCCAGTTTCAGGAGTCAGCAAACTATGGCCTCCAGGTCAAATCAATCCATAGCCTGTTTCTACAGGGTCCACAAGCTAAGAATGGTTCTTGCAGTTTTATAAATCATTGTTAAAAAAAAAAAAAATTCTGCACAAACAGTATGTAGCCTGTAAAGCCTAAAGTATTTGTCATCTGGCCCTTTCAAGAGAAAGTTTGCTGGCCTGTCTTACGTAAACGACAGTCGTATCATCCAGGAACAGTGTTGCTTTTATTCCTTCCATTCTGAATTTGCAGGTTTTATTTCTTTCCCTTCCTTTACAACATTGACTAAAATCTCTAGTAAAATGTGGAGAAATGGCATTAGCTGGAACTTTTAATTCTTCCCCTGTCTCAAAGGAGAAGCCTTTAACATTTTATAATTATGATGTTTGTTTTACATTGTTTTGTAGCCTTCCTTTATGAGAACAAACAAAAAGTCCATTCTTTCCTACTTTTCCAAGAATTTTAATTATAGATCAGTTATTAAAAAAAAAGCAGACAATCCAGAAATCTAACTTGAAGTGGTCCTAGACAACTGACACAAAAGGAGAGTATTTGTAGAGTAACTTCTCCTAAGAAGTTCCTAAGACAACATCCATTTCCTCATTCCAGCCCTGTTTTGGTATTTTTCACTTTTAATCAATGTTAAGCCTGTAACTGTTTCCTGTCACTCAGTATTCTCTCCCTTTGCTACAGTTAAAATGCATATAAGCAGCTTCTTCAAATTAAGGCACAAGGACACTGTCAAGCTCAGTTTCCAACATCATGTGACAAAAGTATATTGACAAGTTTAAAACCGTGATCTACAGCAGAAATAACAAGGGGAAACCCACTTGTGTATTAATTTATTCTTGTCAAATTTATTAAACTTTTGGAAGCCAACAAAGCTACTTTTCTGTTTTCATGTTATTCTTTCCGAATGTTTAGATGAACCAGATAATCTTAAATAGGTTAGTCTGGAAAGCGGCTGTGATACTGAGTTATATCTATTCTAGGCATATGAGTTATTTTTATGCACTATCTTCTCAATCTTATAAAAGAAGTCTTTTATTAACAATACAATTTCTAACACTGCTCAAAAGACACACTAATGTTTTGAGAGACATTTGTTTAATTTAGTCCCATCTTAGTGTTCCTTTAAAAAGTTTGACTGATGCCTCTGGAAATTCGGCCAAGAGTGTTGTATCAAAAACTTGCTTGAATTTATCTAAAAATTCATAATCGGTGCTGAATCTGAACTTGTTTGCCCAAAGCAACACCGTCCCTGGCTGACAAAGGTACACCATGGTGGTGAGCAGCTTGTCCAGGAAGTAATGGTGGTAGACCACGTCAGAGGCCAGAATGTAATCGTAATAAAAACTTGACTTGGGGAAGTTTTGTTCCAAGCCCTCTCCCCACACCAGTTCTTTCACTTCAGGCAGATGTGCTGTACATTTTAGTGTGTTCTTTAAAAGATTGTATTGAAGGTTTCCTAGGACATCAGGCAAATCCGTTGCTGTGACTTGAGCTCCTAAGAGAGAAAGAGAAAAATTGTAATTACCTAGAAACATTTGGGCAGCCACAGTGGACATACACTCTCAGGGAGAAACACAGAAATAGAACTGGGCTTCTCAGCCTTGGCTATTGACAAATGGGCTGGACATCTTTGACATAATTCTGGCTGGATAATTCTTTCTCGTGGGGAGCCCTGCCCTGTGCACTGCAAGATGTGTGGCAGCCAACACTGTAAGTTAAACAGCGGTGCAATGTTGGGAGATTTCTGGATAATTAGCTAAACATACTAAGATTCCTAGCATTATTATATTAATAATTCATAATGTTCTTCCTTCTAAAATTGTATTTGTTTGAAGATTTTGTTTTTCTCTTATATGAAGCGTTCAGCACCCAGTTCTTTCCACAAAGGATAATCCATTTTGCATGACTTTCCCCGCTGCCTAACATCGTTAAATTAATTCTTAGGCCTTTTAAAGCTAGTGACTAGGGTTCACAAAGTAGATCAGCGTATTTCCAGATTGGTTTTAAGAGAAGAACTGTAAGAGTGTAGGCAGAAGTATGCCAGCTTTATACCCACTTCTTGCCCAGTAGCCCAGGAACTCACAACCTGCATTTGGGGTATAAATCTGTCTTCATCTTATATTAACACACTTATTTTCTTTAAAATCTTAATTGCAGCCCAAAGCAGGACATAATAGAACATAGTGTCTACAACAGGGATTCAGGGGTCACAGCTCCAGAACTTCAGCTTCATCACACGGGGATCAGTGGACTGAGCAAGTTCCTTAACCTCTCTAAGATGCGATTATCTCATTTCTGGGATAACAGCTTAGGGGGACATTTGGGGGAGATTCAGTGAATGAAATCCTGGCCAGGCACCTAAACCAGAGCCAGTCATACAGTAAGCACTCACTGTCATTGTTGTCACAGTAAAGGTCTTTTGAAACAAGGTCAGGAAGAAACAAACACACAAACCTAAAATACTGGCCACAATGGAAACAAGGCCTGGTCCAGCACCAATTTCAAGTATTTTAGCATCTTGGAGATTCAGTTCCTCTGTGTGTTCCTCCAAATACTGACACAGAGCCGTTGCCTAAAAAACATTTGCAGTTGTCACCTGGGCATTGGAACATTGGAAACCAGGAGATCCCCTTCCCCACCCCGAGTTAAATTCTAAAAGACATCTTATTGATAGTGTCAGTTTATTGAGGGGTTCGTAAGAATCAAAATATACATTCAATGCCATATTCTGACCTCTGGAATATGAATGTTACAATATGCATCAAAGGAACTGGAGAAACAGATTTGTTAAATTGCCTATATCAGAAGACTCTGGGTCAATCTCCAGAAATAGGAAGATCAGCTGAGCTCTTACAAATCTGTGAAAGGAAGCCTAAAGAACAGCAACTTCTTCCTCTGGTTTATTCATGTCAGGCCTCCACCTGCTTTAAGAATGTTGCTGCATAGATTTCTTCAACACCTGCCTCCTGACTCCTTTATCAAAACCCAGGCTGGTTAGGGCTTTGACTTAGCGCTCAGAACAGTGCTTCTCAAACTTCGGTGCACGCACAGATCCTCCGGGGCCTGGTTAAAGAGGCACATCCTCGTGC